>NC_061108.1:126498796-126501296 GCF_015104395.2 Macrobrachium nipponense
GGTGTTAAAACGTTATGTAAGCAGGTAAGTTGCCGAATTCCTCTATAAAGTAAAAGCTAATATTCTCGCATCAATCTGTTTTTCTCGTCTATATACATGAAAAGCCCGAGAAGTAATCATTATCATATCTAATAAATTATCTCCAATGTTAGTATAACTAACATATTTTTATATATAATATTATTACAACTCATAAATTATTATCTTTATCATCACTATATTAACTGAAAATATTGTTTTGCCCTCTTTCAGATCTTAGAGAAGCGAAAATAAAAGACTTCTTGGACTAACATGCACTTCAGCCATTTGATTCTATTGCTTTGTTTATCTTTGTTTATTTATATGGAAACTGACGCTGTAGGAATGCCGTTTGCATTCACGTCGCCTGATGCAAATCTGAGCATGTTACTAAATTTACACAGCTGCCTCTGAACGCTGGAAATGTTTACAGAGGAGAGAGCTTTGAGAAACAAAAGTTCTCTTGTGTTGTTAGGTAATCTGTGAACTTGACTCTTAAATGTGACAGTTTTCAGGGTAAGTAAATGACACGGTTATCTGTAATTTATAGGAATATTCGACATTTTTTATTGTACACAACTTACGGTGCAAAACAAATCTGGCTCTTAGTATCTACTCCAATATATTCACATAATATATACACCTCAAGTATAAAAGGCCCATTAAAACACTCTGGTTTTAAGCCAAAGACCATATTTCGGTGGACTGACTTTCACTACTTGATAAGGGTGGAAGTTAGACCACCGAAATATACCCCTTAGATTTCAACCAGAGTGTTTTAATGGGCCTTTTATACTTGAGACGTATCCTGCTTTAACGGAAGAATTTATATATATATATATATATATATATATATATATATATATATATATAAAATACACACACACACACACACACATATATATATATATATATATATATATATATATATATATACATATATATATTATATATATATATATATATATATATATATATAAACTGAATCACGAAAATTTGGAACTTGATGAAATATATAAATAAAGGCAAAATCCACGAAGGAAAATGAAACAATGAAGTAGTAGTAACTGCTGCAAGGCCTTCCGACTTTTCGTCCTTTACTAAGCAGACTGATATATATATATATATATATATATATATATATATATATATATATATATATATATATATATATATATGAAAATAAGCTTACAAAAAAAAAAGCTTTCTTTGTAAAGGGAGACCTTCCCAAATTTTTCAGATGTAATCATTCTTACTCCAGAGTCTTCCAATTTTATGAAAAAAGCATGACATAGTTTATTATTAAAGAATTTTTACTTCTTTATTATTCCTACCCAAAGACAAGTCGAAATTATTGGGCTAAATAAGGACATTCAAATGTGAATTCCTATCTTCTTATGCCATCTGTATATATATATTATATATATATATATATATATATATAGATATGTGTGTATATATATATATATAATATGTATATAGTATATATATATATATATACATATATATATATATATACAATATATATACTTTGTATATAAATGTGCATAAATAAATATAAAAAAATGAAAATACAAGAGGACCAATATACAATGATAAGAACTGATTTGCATACGTCAAAAAATTATATATATATATATATATATATATTATATATATATATATATATATAATATATATATATATATATCGGCCCTAACCTCATTTGTGACTGATGAGGTCAGCGCTCCATAAATAAATCTTAAGTTTTTTGAAGCAGATGGGCTTCGCACCTTTGCCATATTACGACAAACGAACTGCATTCGTTAAAATATTTGCATTTTGCATATTTTTTTATGAAATGTACTGACAGCGTATATTATGCATATTTTTTAATGAAATGAATTCATGAAGTTAATAAGTTCCTTGGCTGTTATTCATATTTTTATGTAAGCTATATTTTACATTCGAATATATTTCTTTGCTACATATATTATAACAGCACCTGTCTAATTGATAGTATGACGGTTATCGTTAACATTAAGGAAAACTGTAATAACGTCCTGTTCATATGAATTTCTTACGCTTTACTAATCTCTTTTCTAATGATATTTCCGTTTGACCAACATTAATATCGTCATGTGACTTATAACTTGATAAACATATCCTTTACTATTTTCGGGAGTTATTAACTGTCGTGTTTTTAAATTGTATAATTGTCCTTAAATGCCAAATGAACTCTAAAGTTCTTAGGAAATGGCGACCATTAAAATTGTTACGATACGGTAGTACTAGTATGTGTTGCGTCCTACATGCATATGCTGTTTTTTGAACATCGGTCTAGTACAATACTGGATGCCAAAAACAGAGGAGCGATAGCTTTTTGATTCCTTACATTTTGTCAATTAAATTACAATTTGTCAAAAAGTTTATAATTGGATTAAGAGTTAAAATCAATTTTGGATGAATAATATAAAGCTATGAAGAAGTGTCGGCAAAGGCG
>NC_061108.1:126506296-126533796 GCF_015104395.2 Macrobrachium nipponense
TAATTTGTCGTCTACACAATATAGAAATGGGTGTATATAATACTTTGATTACCGAGGGACTAGTACTAAATAAACATTGAGTCTCATAGAACTTGCGACATGTTTAGTACGAGCACCTCCGAGGCGACGCGTACAGCGCCGTTCAGTGTTCTAGAAGTGAAATATGGTTCTCGGGGCACAGAGACTCAAAGCAATGTCGTTGAATGTCTAACCTGGTAGGATTTAAGCTACATGTTTCATAGAGGCCAGACAAAAAAGTCAAAGGAAAATTAGTCACATTAGTCATTCTTACATAGTAATCATAAAGGGTTTTAACCCGGATGTGTCAATGTATCCACCTATGCGGTGTGCTTAACACAAGTCCGTTGGGGATTACCGTAAAAACATAAACAAAAGACTGTGAATATAGTAAAGATAATGACGACCAAGAAATATTGTGAATTTTTCCCTGTGGCTTTATTACCAACCGCCATAAATCAATGCGAATTTTTTCCTGTGGCTTTTTTTCCTAGTCAAAACTGTGACCTTTTTTCCTGTGACTTTTTTCCTAGTCGAAACTGTGACTTTTTTCCCTAACCAAAACTGTGACCTTTTTTCCTGTGACTTTTTTCCTAGTCGAAACTGACTTTTTTCCCTAACCAAAACTGTGACCTTTTTCCCTGTGATTTGTTTCCCTAACCAGCAGTGACTATTTTCCTGTGGCTTTTTTTCCTAGCCAAACCTGTGGCTTTTTTCCTGTGACTTTTTCCCTAGCCAAAACTGACTCTTTTCCCATGCAAAAACTGTGACTTTTTTCCTTGCCAAAACTGCCTTTTTTTTCTCTGACTTTTCTTCCTAGCCAAAACTGTGACTGTTTTCCTTAACCAAACCTCAGACGTTCCTGTGACTTTATTTCAGGCCATCGTTTATACTACCTTCTTAAAAGTAGGCATACTTTTAAATTTCAAAGTAAAATGGAGCCAAAACGTACAACGCATAAATCGAGACACCGTCAATGGAATAGACAATAAAATTTAGGGCAGAGGCAGGGCGCTGGGACCTATGAGGTCATTCAGAGCTGAAAGGGAAACGGCATAACACGCTTTGAAAGGTGTAACAGGAAGAAAACCTCACAGTTGCAAAATGAAACAATTGTTAAGAAGTTTCTTCGGCGCATTCGAGTTTCCTGTACATCGTATGTAAGAGGCCACAGAAAATGAATCTATCTTTCGGTCGTCTCGGTCTAATGTTGTATGAGCCGCGACCCGTGAAGCTTTAACCACTGCCCGGTGGTTGCCAGACACACGATTATGACTAACTTTAACCTGAAATCAAATAAAAACTGCTGGGGCTACAGGGTTGTAATTTGGTATGTTTGATGATTGGAGGGTGGATGATCAACGTACCAATTAGCAGCCCTCTAGCCACAGTAGTTTTTTAAGACCTGTAGACAAAGCCGGCACGACAATTTTCTTTTACAGAGAACTAATAAGATGGAGAGATTGCGAGAAGCGCTGTAGTGTATATAAATCCTGACAACCGCCAAAAAGTGATTTATTTTTGCTAAAAAAATATGACTAATTAATCCAGAATTAATATACAGTGGGTAATACAAAGTCTGGTCAAGAGGAGTGATGCAACTGCGTGCAATAAGTCCTCACCGTTCCCGTCTGTTTAATTAATATGTGTAGTGTATACTTCTGTTGCTGTGTGTGTGTGTGTGTGTATACTTTAATTACAGCAGTAATTACGCGAAAGATAAAAAGTAATTTCGTCTAAACTTGAACAAAGGAAAACGCGGAGGAGAGGGTACAAATACAGCAAGACTGGGAGAATGAATTAAATACGACATGGAACCTGAAACCCCATGATTCATGGTTATGCTTATGACGCAGAGAGAGAGAGAGAGAGAGAGAGAGATAGAGAGAGAGGGGGAGGGGGGGAGTAGCAAAGCTGGGGAGAGAGAGAGAGGTGTACCAAAGTTGGCTGGCTGTGCGTGTGTATGAGAGAGAGAGAGAGAGAGAGAGAGAGAGAGAGAAGCAACAAAGCTGGGAGTGTGTGTGGTGTGTGTGTGTGTGTGTGTGCGCGCGCGCGTGTGTTAGAGAGAGAGAGAGAGAGAGAGAGAGAGAGAGACTCAAGCCGGTATAAATAAGAGCTTACATAAGTTGAGCTTATGAAACCAGGTTTTTAAAAATCCTGCGTCGTATGGCGACTTCCTCCTCGTTATTAAGTTTATTTATCTTGTTAACGTTTGGATCTATCTGCTGCCAAGGAATAATGAATAATAATATGTATACAAAGAACGAAGCTAGTAGGGGTCGTGCAAAAAAAAAAAAATAAATAAATAAATAAATAAAAATTGCCGGATGTCAAAAAAACAAAGCTTGACCTATTATTTACATAATTATTTTTCTTGTTATACAAAATCCAAATTCACTTTCCTAAAGGACAGCCTATTATTATTATTATTATTATTATTATTATTATTATTATTATTATTATTATTATTATTAACGAACCGAGCTGACTGGACTGAATTCATGAGGAACAAAAATAACATGGGACCTTGTAAGTTCTATACTTAGAGAGAGAGAGAGAGAGAGAGAGAGAGAGAGAGAGAGAGAGAGTCCTATAACCTTGGGAGACCGCTAGTTTATCGTATGGAAACATAAAAGTTACTTTCAAATCAGTATAAGAACTTTTTTATTGTAAATGACGTATGATATTCACATACACACGACACAGCTGTGTATCTAAGAGGTTGGAGATACGCGGAGATTATACAAGTGTGAGTAAAAAAAGGAGAGAGAGAGAGAGAGAGAGAGAGAGAGAAGAGAGAGTAAGGACAATTTGTGGCCCAGTAACCCCGGCTTCTAGAAACAAAATGTGTCATGGTTTCCAACTGCACAGAACGCGAGAGCAGTTCTGATTCCCAGCTAAGGGTCTCTCTATATGCTTTCCAACAGGGACAGGTCAAACAGTTGGCATTTTACTTTAAAAAAATCAGACTATGCAAATAAAATTCTTATCAATATTTCGTCATGCATAGACAAAGTGGCAACATTTACTTACTATTAAATCGTAGCATCATTACCCTTAAACCCCTATGAACAGTTTCGTATCGATGGAATTGGAGTATGGATTTAGGCCAAAGGCCTAGAGTTGGGACCTATAAGGTCATTCAGCGCTGAAAGGGAAATTGAGGGCAGGAGAGGCTTTAATGTTGTAACAGGAGGAAAACCTCGCAGTCGCACTAGGTTGCCATTTTTACGAGAGATGGAAAGTAAGACGAAGAAAGAGAGTATGAAGGGAAGTACAGTAAAAGAAATTAATGTGGTTTCAGCTAGGGGCCGAAGGCACGTTGCCAAAAACATTGAGTAATGCCTACAGTGCACCGTGTGAGGTGAACTGACGGCACTACCCGGCCCTTTCTTGCAAGGCATGCTTACCAAGAGAGATAGATTGAATAATTTTTGCTTTTGTTTTTTTTTTTTTTTTTTTTTAAACAAACAACTACAGACATACATTCAGAAACATGAAAATAGAATTCTCATTAATAGAAAAAAAAAAAAACATCTCCAAGTACAGTTTTACACAGCAACAATACATGTAACCATTAATCCTAACACTTTTTTTCAAGCTCCCTTAACAAAGAAACTAACAAGAAGAAAATTTTCAGCGTCCACACAAATATACTTTATGAATAGTAATTCATATTTTCGTTCCTTTTCATGCCGAGCTTCAAACGCTCCGTTTCACTGGCCTTGTCATAACTAAAAACAGAAATGAGTCTAGTAAACACACGGCAAATATTAAGACAATTCACAAGCTAGAAGCCCCTTAAATAGTGAAAAAGAATACATTGTGATTCTATATATATAATATATATATATATATATATATATATATATATATATTATATATATATGTATATATATAAAGATATTGCCACGAAGGAAAAATAAACGAAGGCATATATCTTTATTTATGAATTTATCACGTTGCTAACTTTCGTGATTCAGTTATACATATATATACTACATCTCCCCCTATATATATATATATATATATATATATATATATTATAATGAATTTTTACGAGGAATATGTGAAATCCATATATTTCAAGAAATCTCCAGAGCATATGTGAAATAACCAATTCGCTTGGGAACATTTGATCTCAGAGGGCTAGTACTAAACACGGTGAAACAGCGATTCATCTACACTGTTTCGCTGTGTTTGGTACTAGTCCCTGGGGGGGGGGGATGTGTTTCGCAGTATTTAGCACTAGACCCCGTGGGTGATCAAAGGTCCCTGGGTTAAATACATTTGAATCCCCAGGGGCTAGTACTAAGCACGGCAAAATACATTTGACTCTCCAGGGGCTAGTACTAAATGCAGCTAAATACATTTGACTCCCCAGGGGATAGTACTAAACACGGCGAAATACATTTGACTCCCCAGGGGATAGTACTAAATATGGCGAAATACATTTGACTCCCCAGGGGCTAGTACTAAACGCAGCTAAATACATTTGACTCCCCAGGGGATAGTACTAAACAAGGCGAAATACATTTGACTCCCCAGGGGATAGTACTAAACACGGCGAAATACATTTGAGTCCCCAGGGGCTAGTACTAAACACGGCGAAATACATTTGACTCCCCAGGGGATAGTACTAAACACGGCGAAATACATTTGACTCCCCAAGGGATAGTACTAAACGTGGCAAAATACATTTGACTCCCCAGGGGATAGTACTAAACGCGGCGAAATACATTTGACTCCCCAGGGGATAGTACTAAACACGGCGAAATACATTTGACTCCCTAGGGGCTAGTACTAAACGCGGCGAAATACATTTGACTCCCCAGGGGCTAGTACTAAACGCGGCACAATACATTTGACTCCCCAGGGGCTAGTACTAAACGCGGCGAAATACATTTGACTCCCCAGGGGATAGTACTAAACGCGGCAAAATACATTTGACTCCCCAGGGATAGTACTAAACGCGGCGAAATACATTTGACTCCCCAGGGGATAGTACTAAACGCGGCGAAATACATTCGACTCCCCAGGGGATAGTACTAAACGCGGCGAAATACATTTGACTCCCCAGGGGCTAGTATTAAACTCGGTGAAATACATTTGACTCCCCAGGCGCTAGTACAAAACGCGGCGAAATACATTTGACTCCCCAGGGGATAGTACTAAACTCGGCGAAATACATTTGACTCCCCAAGAACTAAACGCGGCAAAATACATTTGACTCCCCAGGGGATAGTACTAAACTCGGCGAAATACATTTGACTCCCCAGGGGCTAGTACTAAATGCTGCAAAATACATTTGACTCCCCAGGGGATAGTACTAAACACAGCGAAATACATTTGACTCCCCAGGGGCTAGTACTAAACGCGGCAAAATACATTTGACTCCCCAGGGGATAGTACTAAACACGGCGAAATACATTTGACTCCCCAGGGGATAGTACTAAACGCGGCGAAATACATTTGATTCCCCAGGGGATAGTACTAAACGCAGCAAAATACATTTGACTCCCCAGGGGATAGTACTAAACAAGGCGAAATACATTTGACTCCCCAGGGGATAGTACTAAACACGGTGAAATACATTTGACTCCCCAGGGGATAGTACTAAACGCGGCAAAATACATTTGACTCCCCAGGGGATAGTACTAAACACGGCGAAATACATTTGACTCCCCAGGGGATAGTACTAAACGCGGCAAAATACATTTGACTCCTCAGGGGCTAGTGCTAAACGCGGCGAAATACATTTGACTCCCCAGGGGATAGTACTAAACATGGCGAAATACATTTGACTCCCTAGGGGCTAGTACTAAACGCGGCAAAATACATTTGACTCCCCAGGGGATAGTACTAAACGCGGCAAAATACATATGACTCCCCAGGGGCTAGTACTAAACGCGGCGAAATACATTTGACTCCCCAGGGGATAGTACTAAACGCGGCGAAATACATTTGACTCCCCAGGGGATAGTACTAAACGTGGCAAAATACATTTGACTCCCCAGGGGATAGTACTAAACGCGGCGAAATACATTTGACTACCCAGGGGCTAGTATTAAACTCGGCAAAATACATTTGACTCCCCAGGGGCTAGTACTAAACGCGGCGAAATACATTTGACTCCCCAGGGGCTAGTACTAAACACGGCGAAATACATTTGACTCCCCAGGGGATAGTACTAAACTCGGCGAAATACATTTGACTCCCCAAGAACTAAACGCGGCAAAATACATTTGACTCCCCAGGGGATAGTACTAAACTCGGCGAAATACATTTGACTCCCCAGGGGATAGTACTAAACGCGGCAAAATACATTTGACTCCCCAGGGGATAGTACTAAACACGGCAAAATACATTTGACTCCCCAGGGGATAGTACTAAATGCGGCAAAATACATTTGACTCCCCAGGGGATAGTACTAAACATGGCAAAATACATTTGACTCCCCAGGGGATGTACTAAACGCGGCGAAATACATTTTGACTCCCCAGGGGGTAGTACTAAACGCGGCCCCAAAATACATTGACTTCCCCCCAGGGGATAGTACTAAAATTGCGGCGAAATACATTTGACTCCCCAGGGGCTAGTACTAAACGCGGCAAAATACATTTGACTCCCCAGGGGCTAGTACTAAACGCGGAGAAATACATTTGACTCCCCAGGGGATAGTACTAAACGCGGCACATGACATGACTAAACAGGGGCAAATAGTATAAACTACGGCGGAAATACATGGGGACTCCCCACGGGGCTAGTACTAAACGCGGCGAAATACATTTGACTCCCCAGGGGATAGTACTAAACGCGGCGAAATACATTTGACTCCCCAGGGGATAGTACTAAACACGGCGAAATACATTTGACTCCCCAGGGGATAGTACTAAACGGGAGGTGTGGCGATATATATTTGATCCCCAGGGGATAGTATAAAAAGCGGCGAAATTACAATTTGATCCCCAGGGGATAGTACTAAAACGCGGCGGACTACATTTGACTCCCCAGGGGATAGTACTACAAGCGGCGAAATACATTTGACTCCCCAGGGGATAGTACTAAACGCGGCAAAATACATTTGACTCCCCAGGGGATAGTACTAAACGCGGTGAAATACATTTGACTCCCCAGGGATAGTACTAAACGCGGCAAAATACATTTGACTCACCAGGGGATAGTACTAAACATGGCAAAATACATTCGACCCCCCAGGGGATAGTCCTAAACGCGGCAAAATACATTTGACTCCCCAGGGGATAGTACTAAACGCTGCGAAAATACATTTCGACTCCCCAGGGGATATAAACTTTATGGGGCGGCGGACAATTCCAGGGGTGACTCCAGGCGGAAATCCAGTACTAATCGCAGCGGGACTTAAACATTTTGGACTTCCCCAGGGGATGATAAAGAAAAAAAAAAAAACTACTATAAACGCGGCAAAATACATTTGACTCCCCCAGGGATAGTAACTAAACGCAGCGAAATACATTTTGACTCCCCAGGGATAGTACTCAAACGCAGCGAAATACATTTGACTCCCCAGGGGCTAGAACTAAACCGACGGGGCAAAAATACATTTGACCTCCCCAGATAGCACTAAAACGCAGGGGCGAAAATACATTTACTCCCCAGGGGCTAGTACTAAATTGCAGCGGGGGAAATAACATTTGACTCCCCAGGGGATAGCAAACTAAACGCAGCGAAATACATTTGACTCCCAGCGGGCTTTAGTACTAAAACGCAGCGAAATACATTTGACTCCCCAGGGGCGAATAGTACTAAAACGCAGCGAAATACATTTGTGGGGACTCCCAGGGGCTAGTGACTAAATGGGCAAAAGCGAAATTACATTTGACTCCCCAGGGGCTGTTACTTAAACGCAGAAATACATTTGACTCCCAGGGGTAGCCCAATAAACGGGGCAGCATACATTGACTCCCCAGGGTTTAGTAGGCTAAATGCAGCGTTTTTGGTCCCCAGCTTGACTCCCCAGGGGGATAGTACTAAAGAAGCGAAATACATTTTGGGACTCCCAGGGATAGTACTAAACACAAAGCGGGATTACTTGACTCCCCAGATAGGTAATAAACGCAGCGCAAAACATTTGACTCCCCAGGGGCTAGGTACTAAACCGCAGCCGAAAATACATTTGACTCCCCAGCTAGTACCCTAAATGCAGCGGAAATACATTTGATCCCCCAGGGCTAGTACTACACAAAAACAAGCGATACAATTGACTCCCAGGGGATAGTACTAAACACAAAGCGGGAAAATACAAATGACTCCCCAGGGGGCTTCGACATAAATTTGCAGCGAAATAAACATTTGACTCCCCCAGGGCTAGTACTCCAGCAAACGGGGCAAAATACATTTGACTCCCCAGGGGATAGCACTAAACGCAGCGAAATACATTTGACTCCCCAGGGGCTAGTACTAAACGCAGCGAAATACATTTGACTCCCCAGGGGATAGGGGTACTAAAACGACAGGGGCGACAAATACATTTGACTCCCCAGGGGCTAGTACTAAACGCAGCGAAATACATTTGACTCCCCAGGGGATAGCACTAAACGTAGCAAAATACATTTGACTCCCCAGGGGCTAGTACTAAACGTAGCGAAAGACATTTGACTCCCCAGGGGATAGTACTAAACGCAGCGAAATACATTTGACTCCCCAGGGGCTAGTACTAAACGCAGCGAAAGACATTTGACTCCCCAGGGGATAGTACTAAACGCAGCGAAATACATTTGACTCCCCAGGGGCTAGTACTAAACGAGGCGAAACAGTGTAACGAACCACTGTTTCACCTTGTTTAGTACTAGCCCTTGGGGTTCAAATGTTCCTAAGCGAATTGGTCATTTCTCTGTAACATATATCCTTAGAAGACGGAGGAACAGCTCGATCTGATGACAGAGACACTGTGACAGGTCAATTTCCGGTCACCGACTGTGAACCAAGTCAATTCAGTAGGAAAATGAGTCACATAACTTTACAATTTCAGTATATATAATAAAATGAACTATCGTTTCCGTTCGTTATTCTTTTGTTTTGCTAAGTTTGTGGTTAATATTATTTTTTTTTTAATTTAATGATCAGACCTATTAAATATTCCATAAGATATTTTGCTCTGAATAAAAAATATAAAGTTATGTAAAAATATAACTTAAATATTCCTTCAGACATTTTGCTCTTAATAAAATAATAAAGTTATATAAAAATATAACTTAAATATTCCTTAAGACATTTTGTTCTAAATACAAAAATAAAGTTATATAAGAATATCTTAAATATCCCTTGAGACATTTTGCTTTGAATGAAAAAAGAAAGTTATATAAAAATATTCCTTAAAATGATTATAACCCAACGCAAAAACTTGAATTCGTAAAATAAGACCAACGAATCTTACAAGTACTGCAATAAGAATAAGATGAATAATGTGACAAAAACCAGTCTAAAATAAAAAAAAACTGAACTGAATATAGAATTTAGGCCAAAGGCCAAGCACTGGGACTAAAGAGGTCATTCAGCGCTGAAACGGCTAGTGCCAGTAAAAGTTTGAAAGGTGTGACAAAAGGAAAGCCTCGCAGTTGCACTATGAATCAATTGTTTGGAGAAGGTGGAAAGTAAGATAGATGAAAGAGAATATGAAAGGAGGTACAGTGAAAGGAACGAAAAAGGGTATAGCTAGGGATCGAAGGGACGATGTAACGAACCTTAAGTAATGCCTACAGTGCACCACATGAGATGCACTAAGAGCACTACCCCTCTCCCCACGGAGTGATGGAGATAAATAACAAATAATGGTTAACATACAAAGATGCTTGATATTAACATCTGATCACATTTATCATTACAAATTCCTCATGTGCTTTGATACAATGTACGTATGTACATCTATTGTATACCAAAAACTTACAAATGACATCAAACCAACACTTTGTTTTGAAGACATGAAATGACTGAATGACATTTGTAGTAATAAGTACTTATTATTTCAAAATAACATTCATACTTCAGGAAAATATACACATAGGCACACTAGCTTTGATACACCAGTGATATTTATTTCCATTAAACGTCTTTCCATCTGTAAGTCTTGCAATCTTAATAGCAATGGGTTGAAGATCTTATTACACCACATTCCCCCTACCTACCGTATCACATTTCAAGATTCCCACAGCCAGCGCTGGCACGAGAGGACAATTTATTCTTGATGAAAAAAACTTCAGTAAAACAAGTTAATGTCTGACTACTAAGCAGAGTGAGATCAGAGGGAACGGTAGAACTTGGTACAAGTTACTGGATGGAATGGAATACTTACACAATTTAGGCAACAGGACAAAGCACTGGGACCTATGAGACCACTCAGCGCCGATGGGGAAACTGAGAATAAAAAGGTTCTCAAGGTGTAACAGGAAGAAAACCTCGCAGTAACCCTACGAAACAACTGTTACTAAGAGAGGGTGGAAAGTAGATGGAAGAAAAAGAATACGAAAGGAGGTACAGTTAAAAGGAATGGAAAAGGTTGACGATGGGGGTCGAAGGAAGGTAGGCGCATATATATCCTTCTGGTGCCACCCCCACTGAAGATGAAGAGGATACGCCAGAAAATAAACACTAATAAAATAAAATCCCACTGTTCTTGCTGATGATTAGTGTCGATTCAGTGATAAGGAGAGATCGCAGATCATAACTGCAGGAGGGTCATTGACAAGATGCTAACTGCCGCGCTTCGGATAGGCTAAGACGCTTAGTGTCTTCTCTCAAAGCAGAACCTCCAGCAATGGAGGTGGCTTCTATGTGACTGAATTGAGGCCTTTTCTCCATTACCAGTGCGATTTCACTTCCAGAATTGTTGTTAACTGTACTAAATCAGTCACGTAATTCTCTTGAACGTTTTCCAAGGACTGGATGCATATTCCCGAACTGTAACAGAGTAGGCTATGGACATTCCCTGAAGAAAGCAGGATGACATATCTTAAAACTAAACATAGAATCTCCTTGAAAATATTCCCATCATGTTTCCCACGCCCGAATTATGCATGGAATGTTTCCCACGCCCAAATCATGCATGGAAAACCGTCATACTAACCCAACCTACCTAACCTAAGCTAGGGGCATGGCGCAAAAAAAAAAAAAAAAAAAAAAAAACGGGACTAGTCCAATATTAGCATACACCTCGGAATTTGCGGACTGGATCTCTGCAATTAACATTTATTCTCGTATAATGTTGCTTTGGTAATACCACAACAGGGTATACCTGAGTCATAGATAACTTGACAATTCCTGTATACCAAAGAATGATCCTTCAGTGGTTTGGTTTAGATTCATGCTTTGCATTTCGTAAATCTAGATAATAAGCTATTGAAAACTATTTTGTTCCATACGTCTGTAGTGTCTTTAAAAGTTGTAGTCTCATAAGATCTCTCCTTTTTCACGGACATTGTATTCATTAACTGCTTATACAAGCATTTACGTATATATATACAATACATACAGCATGAATACCTCACATTCATCTCAATGCTTTCCGGAGCGAGAAGACAGGAATGATTCCGGAACGAGAAGACGGGAATGAGCGAGAAACGGCAGTTACGAAAATATTCAAGTTATTATTTCAAACTTGAGAACACAGGCGGTGGGGGGGGGGGGGGGATGGTCAACTGAGCAAAATCTGCTTCTGCGCTACGCTTAACGATGCCTTTTGAGAAACTGAAAAAGCTTTCACGGCAGTGTATGCAAAATGTCATTCTGTGTGTGTATATATATATATATATATATATATATATATATATATATATATATATAGTATAAAGAGGAACGGACCATCGATAATGCCGTCCTACTTTCTAACAAGTATCGATCTGCAGTTAGTATCAACGGTATGCACACCATTGCCGAGAGCAGGGCATAAAATATGCCATAGAACATTGAATCATTAAAGGTTCGGCCGATTGCGACGTCAACACACAATAGTGTATACTTCTCGATGATAAAGATGAACATAATGGTAAAAGATAAGGTATGGAGGGCGCGAATAAACAGCCGGTAAGTTCTGGTGACCTAGGTCTAGCCCTTGCTGGTGTGACGGTAACCGAGATGAATTGTAGCGATATTGGAAATACTTTGACCTGAAACAGACAGATGAAATATATTAGTAAAGGGAGCTCCACGGAACCTACGTCAAGCGGTAAATGTCAAATGTCAGAAAGCAAAAATAGAAATAAGAAAAATTAAAAAAGCAAATGCACGTTTTCAGATTTTGTCGATTTTTGTATAACTTATTATGGACATCCTCAAAGTATCGGTTGTCTCTCCGTTTATTCTTTATTTCTGTAGTGCTCTAAGTTCGAACTTCGGTAAACTTTGTACAGGCATCCATAATATACTGACATTGAATGCTAATAACCCCAACCATTTCAAAGCCAATTGGAGACGAGCCAAAGATTCCTCGTGTTTGCTGGAGAGATGCCTGAGTTGTATTTTCAGTCGTTAGGGGCGAAATTCTCCTTCCATTCTTGCACGATTTCTACCTTAAAGGAGAGTCCTTGAAACCTTACGCGATGGGGAGGGGAGTCCTTCGGTGGGAAGGGGGTATCGGAGGGGGGAGAGGGGGTATACACGTGGGGTCAAGGAGGGGAAGGGAGGGTCAAAACTCTCACAACTTTATCAAATTCCTTCGTTGTTGTTTCATATTACATCGCAACATATTTTCAGTCGAACCAAGGTGCACGCGAATGGCCTAGGTAAATTAGACCGTACAACCTGGTTTGTAGGTCGGGGTGAGCGAAAGAATGTGGGAATGTTATGATTATCTTTTGTTTTGCTCTAAAACGCGGGAACAGTTTCGGAACGACCCTATCCAACGTCATTCGGGACTCCGGGAAACAAGGACATAAAGGACAGCCAACTCCTATAAAAAAAAATTTTGGATTTCGTTCTTTTTTTCTTGTCTGTTGTTGAACTCCGGCAGACGACCAGACAAAACGCACGCACGGAGTTCAATACCATTTCTTTCACGAGATGTAACGATGCTGCTGCTCGTGTCAACGCCTCTCTCCCGACTTGTCTGTGCTGAAATCACGTACTCAACAGAAGTCTGTAACGCCGTTCATGCCTTCTACAGCGCTGCTCTATCTTTAGTTTTCAATTAGGATCAATAATGACCTGCTTGATTCAAACACTGATATGCTGAGAGACGTAACAAAACGAAAACAGAAATGAACGTGTATAACTGCCTTAAATATTCCGATAATTGAAGTTCATCGCATAGTTTACGCAAAATATCTCGAATTATTTCGTAAAATTCTCACGTCAACAACTTGTAACGTAGGCGTTCGCATAAGCTGGCCCTAGACGCAGCGTCGAAGGTAAAGAAGCCAACATACAAACAAAGGAGTGAGATAGAAACGAACACCATTAGCTGACCTCTACCCCATTCCCCCCTTAACCCCTACCTCCATTTTCTGTCTCCTCCATTACCCCCCACCCCCTCTACTTTTATATATACGTGGGGGAAGGGCGGGGGAGAGAGGGATGGAGGGAAGGGAAGGACAGAACCGTAGGTTGTTACATTGTCATCAACAGCCACAAGGCTTCTTATTCTATACCTGCTCCCACAATGCTACAGGAAGAGCTGTATGAAACAAAAGACAATCGAACGCAACGAAAGAGGATTTTTTTTTTTTTAACGAGAAATAAACGAAACCACGAGAAAACAAGCGCCAACCAACCAGAGTCTGAATCTCGTACACGAACGGGATTCGTGATATCTCGTGCAAGAGCTGAATTTGGCGCAAAAATCGATAGGGATCATACACGTGGTTGCTGCCACCGGCATCCAAGTGGGTGACATTTCTCCCAAGAAGCAAATGCATTCGTGCGTGCGCGCGCTTGCAAAGCGCTCATGCATGCGCGTCGGCTTTCACGCCGGTTGCGAAAAAGCCAGACCGGGTTAGTTTTCGGTGTGTTTATGGTAAACGTACTAAGTTAATATGATTTTTTAAAAATTCATAAGCTACTTTAGATAAAAACCCAAATACAGTTACTGTAAGATTCGCGCCCCCTGAATGGAACAATAGACGTCGAGCCTTTTGTGTAGTACAGAATTTCCAAACCGTTTGTGTGTGGTGTGCAGGTGTATACATACATACACGTGTATATGTACATACATAGATACATACATACACATGTGTATATGTACATACAATGATATGTACATATGTATATACTGTTTGTGTATGTATATATATATATATCAGTATAATCACTTTTGCACGTGACTCGTTTAACTAAAATTACTACAGGTGAAAAATATCACCATGTCTCCTATTTTTTCACCTGTGGTATACATATATACATATATGTATACACAACGTATATGCGTATATCTGTAACGACAGGCTTTCCACAGGCGGCGGACTGACTGATCTAGCCTTTTTATCTTGTCATTCTGCTTTTAGGAAAGGTTTAGCGTCAAGATGTCTGGTAGGGCCGGCCGATAGTGCTGCTCCTTGTGTGTGTGTGTGTGTGTGTACCCATCGTCAGTCATCCTATGGTAGAGGAGTTGGCTGGTGGAAACTCCACCGTTCAAACTAGGCGTATGATTTCTGCACGTGACAACGACTGGTATTTTTAGTTCGCAATGATGACTGTACGAGTCATCGGTTGATTGTTTTACATATAAAGGTAAAAAAAAAAAGTCTGGTGAATATCAAATGCTTCTTTGAACTGCTTTGGATGAAGCATCACCATTAGGTTCTAGTTCCCGAGTGAAATTGCCAGAGCACATACAGAGATCTCTCCGTAGGGAAGGAGCGCCATCAGTGCACTGCACGCGGTAAACTGCAGACATTACTTGAGGTTCGTAGCTGCAACCCCTTTCACTCCTTTTACTGTACCTCTGTTCATATTCACTCTCTTCCATCTTACTTTCCACCCACTCCTAATAATTATTTCAAGGTGCAACTGCGAGTTTCTCTCTTGAAGGTTTTTGCTCCCAATTTTCCTTTCAGCGCTGAATGACCTCATAGGTCACAGCCCTTGTCCTTTGGCCTAAATTTTCTACCCCGATTCCAATAGAAATGGGTGGGGGCGAGTATCTGTACTTAAACTACACATGGATGACTCCCTGTACAGAAAACTTCCGCAACATAGCTGCTTCGTATGCTTTCACATAATCCTGATCATCAGCAATAAGAACCTCATAAGACACCTAGAGTCATTTACTTTTATCAGGGTCAATAACTGAGATTTTGTGACGCCAGTTTTAGTAGCTATAAATCAATCAGTCAATCTTATTGTGTACTTGAATGCTTTCTGGATATTAAGGCCCTTCCTGACCAATAACTAATTCTCCCCTTCTAACACTTCTAAGTTATACGCTTTCTCTCCACACGGCCAAGCCATTTCAAAACACCCTGAGCAATCCCTTCACCTACTCTTACCTTGCCACGTCTTGTTATTCCCATTTTTCTCAGTCTTTCAGTTTTTCAAAGCTAAATTATTCTATGCCAACAATTAGTCTCAACAGCTTCAACCTCTTTGCTTTCATTTGCATTCAACATCTAATGATCGCTTGATATATTCCCACCTCGACTTCCAGACACTTGTAGTTTCCTCTCAATCATTTGCATCCACCTGTTACGTTACTTATCTCACCTGTTGTGTGACTCACGTCTTATCTCGTCCTGTCATCATATTATATACATATACTTAATTTCAAGAGGCTTAAATGGAATAAAGCATCGATGGGAAGGGAATGTGTTGGAGTCCATTTTTATTGAAGCCACATCAACGAGGAATATCATGCTCCAACCTGGTTGATCCTCTTTCCTTGTCTTTTCTGCTCAAAGAACATTCTGCTAAGACTAAAAAACTGTAACCCCATCCTCCCTTTGTATAAATAAGTCTTGTCAACCTCTCCTGGATTCAGTGTGAACTTGAGAATGTTGTAGAAATAAACTATGAAAGTACTTGTTCCAAGTCCTAGTTTCACTCACCTTCTACCGTGGATTGAAGGATATATAATTACATTTTATATATATATATATATATATATATATATATATATAGATATATGTTATAGTTATAGTATATGTGTGTGGGTACACTGTCTTTTGAATTATGTATATAGTTTATTGATATTTGTCACCTATTCCACAGTAACAAACTAAAACATGCAAATTTCTATTGTGTCCCTGTGGGTTATTTTCCACTGAGCCACGATGACATATAAAATAATATACGCAAATACATAAATTATAACAATTAAGATATAAATTTGTATAGAAAGTACCTATTTTTTTACTACAGTGCAGTAAATCATAACGAAAATTAAGCAAAGATTTTAAAAAATTTTCATAGAAACTCTTGGATATGTGTACCTCAGACCACTGATCCAATTTACTGCGAATCTATTAACAAAATATTCCTAATAATGCCGTGCAAGCAAGTCATCAGAATCTGAACAACTTTCCAATGACGCTTCCATGCCATCTGGGCAGGATTTGCTCAGCATTCCTCTTCCTCATGCCCAGATTTTGAAATCACAAGACCCCACCTCGTTACCCATTTAGAAAACAACAAATAATCACAGAAAGACCAACTGTTTTTATTCCTCTCTCCTCTCATTCTCAAAGCCCTTAAAAACCGAAACACCGACGGAATCATCACTTAGGCGATGTAAGAGAAAGAAAATCAGCTAAAAAAAAAAATACTGCAATCCACAATAAACAAAACTACAGCAGATTCACATCAACCGTGCATCTGATGTCTAGGCCAGTCCCTTATGACGCTCCTGATTGGCTGTTTATAAGCCAGTCACAGTCTCAGTCTCTCGAGAGAGTTCACTTAGGCAGGATGTATGTTCCACTTTTCCTGAGGGATACGTCTTTCAAAAGTGTATCCCTCACGTGAGGTGGAAAATACATCCTGCCTATGTGAACTCTCGAGAGAGACTGAGAGTTTCCGTAAGGGACTGGCCTAGACATCAGATGCATTGGTGATGTGAATCTATACTATAGCCAGGGCCAGACCTATTGCCAGGACGCATGTTGATAACCAAAACAAAACAGGATCGCCATCTAATCTAACTATTAATAAAAGCTCTCCGACAATGATGTCCATTCCCTGAGTGAAGGTTAAAATCTTAGGCTTCCATAGAATGTGGAGCTCATTAGGAATTGAGAGAATATGAAGGGAATTACGGAAAGAGTTGAGTAATTGCAGCTCAGCTGCTCGTTTTAAAGAGACGCCAGCAGCCACTGTGTCATGCCATTGTTCCCGGGCAGTTTCAAAGGACCTTCCCAAGGGCTTCGTGAATCTCGGTAAACAACGAAAACGGGCATTCGCGTTAATGATCGGGATAATGACGTAAAGAGAATCATGTTTGAACGAACGTTTAACGAAGATCTGTTTCGGCCTGTCTCCTTAAATCTAAAGGAATTCATTTTTATCGAAGTCGACCAAAATTAATTTTACTTCAGGTCTGTTTCATAGGATTTCATAAAAGAGTTCACCTTTTATAAATACTTTATTTATATTCTTATCTATTTGTTTTAGTTTGTCAATTTATTTTTTTCGTTTTCTTTTCCAATTACCTTCTGGAACATCTTTCAAATGAGGCTTGAATTTCAAGTCAACCGCCCATACGGGCTTGTGCTATATAATGAGAGTTCTGGTTCTGAATAATAATAATAATAAAAATAATAAGAGATGTTAACAAAAATACATACAATGGACCTCGACCTCCGTTTTGCCAACTGAAAATAATTCTGCATTTTGTATTCTTTGCATTCAGTACATATTCTTTACATTTAAAATATATTCTTCTATTCGTTGCATTCATAATACTAGCAATTTACCAATCCTTACTTAAAGCATATTTATCTTCTGCTTCATATAAATAGCTCGCTAGTGTTTTTTAACTATTATGTCACTGATGTTTACCCTATAGTATTCTTTTCCAAATGATAAGTCACGTGTATACAGAAATTATGTATGATAAATTCGTAAAGTAACTAAGTCTACGGGCATATCCAGCCCCGTTTCATGGGCAAAACCAGCTCTGTTTCAGGGAATCCCCTCTCACCCCTACTCCGTTCGGAGGGGGGAGGTAGGCTGAAACCCCATTATAAACCATCTTAGGAGTCCCCACTATAACCCTGCCAAGTTTCATGCCCATCGGACCAGCTGTTTGGCTGTGATTGAATGACAGACGGACGGACAGTTATAACGCCCATTATAGTATAGTAAGATACTCTTATTCAGTGCATTCAGAATATACTCTATATAGTCTTTACACCTACAATATTCCTGTAGCACTGTAGGATGACATACTCGACCATAATTATTTCTGATCAAAATTTACAATTTATAGATCCCTTCCCGACTGATAACCTCGATTGCCAAGCTCGTAATTGAAAAGAAATTGTTTATAGAAGTCTTGGTAGTTTTTTCTTATTTATTATTTTTTTTTTTTACTAAATCATTCCCGAAACTCATAGAAAGATTCTGTTAGTGTGAAGTTAATACCTAAATGTCTATACATACTAATCTCTCTTTCTCTCTCTCTACCTACGTATATATATATATTTATATATATATATATATATATATATATATATATATATAGTATATATATATATATATATATATATATATATATATGTATATATATATATATATATACCTTCTATAGTATATCTATATATGTATATATACTAAATATCTAGTATATATACTAACCGCTAAGTATACGAGTAAACTCAATAAATACTAATGAAGTTTGTGGTTATAAATTTCATTCCTGTAAACGGAACAAATGAAACCATATCATAATCTTTTACAAATCCCTCATAAGGGAGGAAACTTAAACCTTGCGTGGCTATATGAACGCAGGCTTGTACTATCACATTTGGTACCGAAGAGGAGGTCTATAGTGCACCACGCAAGACGTACTATAGACAGTACTGTGCCTATACTCTGTTTTCGCATGATAACACCGCGTCACAGGCTGTAAATAGTTATACTTTGTGTAAGGCTGTAAATAGTTACGCTTTGTGTAAGTTTTAGGTAAATTAAAGAATATCTGGGTGTACATTTGCAACTGAAAAGTGTTTTAAAAATTTACTGTATGCGACTTACACCGTTAGATTCTAAACAGGATATTATGTAAAGCCCAAGACGCAGTTTACCATGCGCAAACACCACAGGCGGATGGACAGATGGAAGAAAACAGAGTATAGTATCAAAAAGTGCTGAAGTGCTAAAAACACTGCAACATGCAATGTCGGTGGCACCTCAAACATAATGTTGAACATTGACTGTTGAGGCGTTTCAATAAACTGGTAAAAAAAAAATGCAATAGAGTTTTCCGTCCGGAGGTGGCCTCAGCCACGGCCCATAAATCTCTTATCCGTGGTGGCCTATGTTGTTGGTGCCTATAGCGCTGCGACTTGGTATGTTCGATGATTGGAGGGTGGATGATAAACATACCAATTTGCAGCCCTCTAGCCTCAGTAGGTTTTAAGATCTGAGGGCGGACGGACGGACAAAGCCGACACAATAGTCACTCTTTTACAGATAACTAAAACGAATGAAGGTACCTAGCCTCGGTAACACAGATAGACCTATCTCTTAATACAGAGTAGGTTACTGGGCTTAAGACAATGTAAACAGGATGGGGAATTCCACAGTCTAGGGCTCACCAATCTGTCTATTATAAACACTGATTCTCGACACAATATAAACGGCCGTAATAATGATGTAGCGAACCCGAAAAAAATCAATTAAATAGAAATTAATGCTTGGATTATTCTACGCCTATTTTTGAATCGCAACACGAGACAAAATTCAGCAGGGCCGAGGAAGGGACCCAAAGTAACAGAATAATGAATTGAAAATATGTATCTTATAAGTGAGGCAGATTTTTAGATGACAATTTTACTATTTCAGGAAGCATCCACCTTTAGTCTGTAAGAACCACTTTAACTGGTTCACTTAAGGTAGATTCTCGGATGAGCCTCATTCTTACGAGACGTTTGTTTGGTGGCCGCTGATTTGCTGGTACTGGGAGGTAGGCAGCTCCCAGCCAATCAGCGGCCGCCAAACTAACGTCTCGTAGGCATAGGGATCATCCAAGAATCTACCTTAATTGAACCAGTTTTTTTTTATAATGATATGCAAGACTTGCATTTTTCTCGTAGTTATTCTTGTACAGAGTTAAGGTTTTAGTTGTTTTTTAATGATAATATACAAAGTAAACCTTTCATATGGGTAAAACACAGTTTTATTTACAGGCCTTCAAGCCTTCAAAAGGAAGGTAAAGAGTTTAGTGAGAAAATTGCGCAAAAGGTGCAAAAACAGTTACAATAAAAGGTCCGGAATGCGGATACATTTGTGACTTTTACAGCACAACACTGCGCTTAAATCATTTAGAAAGAAACTTACAGCAACAAATACAAGAAAAAAAAATTATTTGACAAAAAAGAAAAAGATGAAGAGCCAGAAGCCGTTAAATAAGTCTGGAACCGCTCCAAAGAAGAGCAGCCAGCCACAAGGGGCTGACCGTTAGATAGTCTCACTCGTTACAGAGGAAGAATATCAAAACCAAGAACTGTACATAATCCCTCCCTGGTTTGGTTACCTTATGGATGCATATCTTGCGACTAAGACACCTATAATCCAATATACCTCCTTAAGAAACAAACAACTGCTATAATGATTCATAATTATTCTTAGTTGATATTACTTAGGAATTTTAAAGGCGTTTTTTAAAAAGAACCAAAGCAAACACAGCACGCAATAAGATGCAAAAAAGGCTAAGGACAGCCCAGACACTTGTGACGAAATCGATATGCAGTGATTGCGAAATTCTTAAAGCGCTCTCTCTCTCTCTCTCTCTCTCTCTCTCTCTCTCTCTCTCTCTCACTGGTGACTAAAGCGTTGCATCATTACTAATCAACATATGACAATGAACATCATATGTATTTTGTTCTATTTTTTAACTTATGTTTATATGAACTGTATTTATTTAAAGCTTCTTTGAGATAAGGATTTTATGCAACCATTACATTAGGATTTACTAAATTGGCTTACATCAAATAGCAAGGTTTTTCTGGGGATGTGAATGAACATCACATAAAATTACTATTCAAGGCTTCGTGTCTATTTCATTAGACCGAAACACCCACTGGAAGTGAGACAGTTAAACAGACTAGACTTATAGCTGTAGGCCTAGACTATACTTACAGCTGTAGGCCATCTTGTAAAGAAATAAATATTCTACCACATATCAACAGACCGATTAAGTTGTATGGTCTGAACTCTTGAGGAAAGAAAACAAAATCTCAGCTAGATCATCTCAGTGCAAGAGAGTAGACCAAACCTGACGGGAACGAGAGCCAATGGTACTACATATCGAGAAAGACGGCAGAAATGATTGTAACCTTTTCTCTCTTCGTGGAGATCAAAATATTTTTTGTTCATTCGCCGTCTCCAAAATCTCACGGTTTGGTGATACTTCATTTCCGTCCCCATTGGGATTCTGTCATCCTGTTTTTTCCGCTTTCCTTAGGCTTATTGACAGGTGGGTCTACCACTTCTCTCCGTTTTCCCTCCCGTCTCTTTGTGAATCTATAGTAGATTCACATCAACCGTGCATCTGATGTCTAGGCCAGTCAGTCCCTTACGACGCTCCTGATTGGCTGTTGATAAGCCAACAGGGCTGGAAACTCAGTCTCTGTCGAGAGTTCACATAGGCAGGATACGTCTTTCAAAAGTATCCCTGAGAAGAGATGGAACATACATCCTGCCTTTGTGAACTCTCTCGAGAGACTGGGAGTTTCCAGCCCCGTGATTAGCTTATCAACAGCCAATCAGGAGCTTCGTAAGGGACTGGCCTAAACATCAAATGCACGGTTGGTGTGAATCTATATAGCGCTATGTCAACCGTACGCCATCAAGCCGTTCCTCTAGTTTATTCTAAAAACGCTTTGGCAATTTATATCAGGGTTTCATTAAAGCTTTCCTCCTTCTTCATTTCTATAAGTTAAGAATTCGCTAAGATTAACAGACCTTCGTTTATTTGAATCTTATTAAAGGAATGTCACTGCAGACCGTAAGTGTGCATGACAGGTGATATACGTCTGTCTGTTTGTTCTGTATACACAACTTTTAACCTTGGCCTTAACCTTTGAACTTTCATAATTTGGCACCCCAATAATGAGGTCCACCAAGGTTAGTGACTTTGACCATGAAATTGTTGGGGGTTATTTGCTTTCGAAAGAAGCCTTATGGCGTCTCCTTCAAAAAGTCATTAATCGGCAAGTTTCCTCAGACATAAAACGGGTTTGGGGTCAGGACGGGTCATGTATGCAATACTCGCAGAGAGCTTCTTATTAATACGTGTTACCGCTTGTAATTATGGTGGCTCCACTCTCTCTCTCTCTCTCTCTCTCTCTCTCTCTCTCTCTCTCTCTCTGTATGTGTGTGTGACTTATCTCGAACCCTTTTTAATATAACACTTTCCGTAGTTATACCACACTATTTTATTCTAATAATATACGTATTTTGTTAATTTTTATTCATAATCTACATGTTATACTGTTTTAATTTTTTTTATTTATAACAACTTTCGTCATATGAATTTCAACGCTAACAGCAAAAGCTTTTTCAAACCAATTTTGACATTCTAAAAAAAATAAAAATAAAAATAAAATTACCATACCACTTTCTTTACGCAATTTTCCTACGGACTGTCAAATAGTCAGACAATAAAAAGTAAAAAATAAAATTTCTTAACCAAAGGAGGTTATCAGTGTTTAAATTAATGGAGGAATTTACGTTCTTGGAATTTACGTTCTTAGCCTCCTATTCTTTTACCAAAAAAAATTATAAAACAGAAAAAAAAAATCATCTAAAGATATCAATGATCTCTTTATTTTACAAGACACGAAAAGGTTATGCAGGCGATGGCAATGATTAATTATTACCAGTCTTCCCAAGTTCCCTCGTACGAAAATTAAACTCCCTTTTAATATTCAACCTACTGTCTCAAAAGTGAAGTTGAAACTTCATCTAGAGTTTCACTTTAGAATCCCCAATAAATGAAGAGGGAATAATATATTTCATGTAGGAAACAAATCGCCAAGGAAAAATTCAGAAAACGCGGAAAATACAGAAATGAAAAAGCGAAATCATTACCCTTTACTCATAATGACTGAAGCGGTTGAAATAGTATGAAATTACATCTGGTCAAACGCATCGAATGCCAAACAGTCGATAACCGTTCCCCCACAATCATATCATCAAAATACAAAAACACAAGTATATATATATATTATATATATATATATATATATATATATAATTATATATAATTGAGGCACTTGTACTCAGTTCTATCGTACTATGGCGCTATTTGAAAATAAAAATTTTCCCACGTAATAATATGTGATTATTTATGTAGTATGGTAGATCGTACAAGAGTTTCATTCTTTAGAGTATAGATCTCGGAGTCCAAAAGTCTGGCTGGCCAACCCTGGTCTGTGCCATATTTCACACAGTATTAGCTTGCGGTGAAACCAACCTTTGCTGTATCATAAACAAAATAATATCAGCAAAATCGTCATGTTTCTAACTTCTTCTTAAACATGACGATGTTACATGCTTTCTTAATAGGAGGCTTTTTACTGCTTGCGCATATATATATATATATATATATATATATATATATATATATATATATATATATGTATATAGTATGGTATATATATATATATATATGATATATATATATATATATATATATATATATATATCACATATATGTGTGTGTGTGTGTGTGTAATCTTACAAATAGTTATTTTTGCTTGCTTTATCAACCACACTCACGAACAAATATAGAATACACAAATATCATGACGAATTATGACTAATGTAAACTTGATTGTTTAAAGTATGTTTGATAACTTAAAAAAAAATATGACAGTCATTTTTAAAACAGTTGTTTTTTTTAATTGATCAACAATTGTCATTGGATTTACTATACGTAATTTAATCACATAAGAATACAGCCTTTTACAAAGGGAATAACAGTTCATTCAACATTAAACTGACATAAAGAGAGAGCAAATCTAATTGCTACATCAGATCAGAGGTTTGATGACCGAATGGGACTGTATACGTCGCTGGAAGCATGAATTATTTACAACTTCTCTTGACAAACGGTCAGACCTAAACGTGAGGTAAAGGTTATGGACTATCTTGAAAGAAACCCACTTTTTATTTCTATTTTTATTTTTATTTTTTTAAGACACTAAATCAAGCATGTCTATCATAAGTCATATTGGTCCCTATGGGCAGTGCAAATATCTGTGATGACAAAACGATCTCACGTAAATAAAAGGGGAAGATTAAATTAATCAGATATCCTAGGATCAGTCATATTCTAGCAAGCAAACGAAAAAAAAAAAAAAAAAAAAAAACGAAAATGGCATCATGTCACATCAGTCATGACTGATCAGTCCTGAAGCCTCACGAGTTCCCGACTTCTGAACAGAACCGCTGAGTATTTTCAACAACTGCATACAGTCAGCAAAACTTTTATATACACTTAAGTAGAGAACAGTGTTATTACAACGGAGTCAGAAAGCATTCAAATTGCAGGTAAGGACTAATTCACTATCCAGACTGAAAATCACAGGTACGACCCCCAGGGCAAGGAGGGTTTTGGGGGAACCTGCCCCAGACATATACAAACAATACCCCCGTGCAAGGAGCCCAGTGAGTCGTGAGAGCCTTTCATGAATGCTACTGATATCGAATGAGTCTATATTCATGAGTCAATCAAAATGCAGATTTGGTTACCTGCAAAAGCCGAAATTATCGTCAACATAACAGATAAACATAAAGGAATCACCCGATGGCTTTGGCAGAAAAATCTTTGAATTATATAGATACATATATATACAAATAATTATCGAGGTTCTAACCTCGGTATAGATTCTCAAAGAAAAAAAAACTAATACCAATGTTATATATATATATATATATTATATACTATATCTATATATATATATATATATATATGTATATATTATAATTATATAATTAAAGCACGGATTCTTATCATTCACTTTAAACAGAATAAACCGTCTAATTCTAAGGATCATAGTTTTCTGATGCAAGTATTATGTTCCAACTTTAACAATCTGATTATGATTAATGATTACTTTATGACTGATTGATCATTTAGTGAACTGCACTCTTACTCGATCATCGCAGAAACAGACTTCTTTTCAATGATCTTTCTCTTACAAAATACGAATTAAAATTCCTTTTAGCGAGTTATATGCAAACATGCTACATTCTTTTCCTGTTTGGGGTTAGGAGTTAAAATAAAATTTTATGCTATTGGGGGTGGGTAGTCTAGGAAGAATTATCCATTGCAGTAAGAAATTGAGCCATAATTGTCGGCAGTTTATGCAAGGTATGTATAATAAGGTTTTCGCTTACGTATGCTGTAGTTTAATGAATACAGGCAATTAATTCGTGTAGTAAGAGGTTAAAATGCAAAGTTATTTTAACCACTTAATAAAATGTGAAGGTATATTCAGTTAATCAGCTTTTTTTTCTGTTTTGTGCCAGATTTCCCCTAAATTAGTTTCTAACACAAGAAACGAAAATGTATCGCTTGACAATTCAATAGAGCTGAGAAAACATATTATGGGGGAAAATCAGCAACTTACCAAAATGTGCTCTTTTCCAGAAAATAATTGTGCTAAACTTCCGATAGATTTTATGCTGTAGGAAAATAAAAAAATCTCCTAGAGCTCTGACAGAATTCAAAAGAAACGAAAAAAAAAAAGTCAATCCCAACCCGAGGTTAAATTCTGATGGCATAAGCAAGACTGCCAGATAAGCTGTTTATCTTTCCTTAGAGAAAGAGATATCAATGGCTGAAATTCCTGCCACATAAGCAACTTTTTTTTTTAACCTATCAAAACTAAGGCCCGTAACCTAAGCAATCATTGGTCTTCATTGATTATTGCCAAACGCCAGATGCTACGAATAGTCGAGCCACAATATAGCCACAAAACGCCTTATACTACAAAGTTCTCCGCGATTTGAGAAAAAGAATATTTCATATTAATATTCAAATAGCTTCTCTTTCGATCATAAGGTCTTTATAAGGCTACTATGAAAAGACAAAAAAGTATATTACATATTCGTTCCTTACTTGGTAAATCACATACGCTTTCATAAAGATTTTTAAAAATAAAACTGGAAGACAATTAATACCGTGAAAATTCAAAGACTTGTCGAAAGTGACCACTTTTCCATCAGTGTTTAAGTAACTTTAACAATTAAATTACATTTGAGACAATACAAGTTTTCGGTACTTTACAAATACAGTAAGTTTTGACAGTGACAGGCACCCGTTTCTTATTGCTTGGGCTAACCAAGGTGACGAGATTCCCAGTCAAAAAAAAAAAAAATAAATAAATAAAATAAAATTAAATAAATAAATAAATAAATAATTTTTTTTTTAGATATAACATTTACAATGCAATACAACGCTAAACTAAGGCATTAACGACGATAAGAAAAGGAATCCCAAAAGAAATGAAACGCTGAAAGAATCAGCAAGTTTGCGAAAGGAAAGGATACTCAATGGGACAGCCAAGGAGGCGGGCAGAGATCGTGTAAGTTTCGTGAAATAGAAAATGTGGAGTGAAAATCTGGAATCCAGGAATTTCATGGAATTAAAGAGGAACGTACTGAAATAAATTGTCGGTGAAGTTTATAAAATGGTAAGGTTAGAAAAGGTACACTAATTTGAAGTAACACGGTAGTTCTTCTCAGAGATCAATGTACTGTTTTATCACCTAGTCCAGACCGTTTAAAATAACACTGAGTACCAGCACAGTACTAGCGCCTCAGTGGCGTGGTCGGTACGGTGTTGGCCTCCACACCTCGATGGCCGCGAGTTCGATTCTCAGGCATTCCATTGAGGGGTCATAATGTGTATTTCTGGTGAAAGAAGTTCACTCTCGACGTTGTTCGGAAGTCACGTAAAGTCGTTGGTCCTGTTGCTGAATAAAACCACTGGTTCCATGCAACGTAAAGACACCATACAAACAAACAAACCAGCACAGTACTGAGATCTGTATTAATTCAATGCTCCAACCATGTATTATATGGTATTGCCTTATAAAAGTAATTCATCTAAAAGAGTAACAAACCTCTATTCCAGACTGTTTATAAGTAATATTCAGCACCAGCAGTGTTGATATGTACTAATACAGGCTTCTAAAAAAAAGTAATTTATTTAATTACTCACAACTTGTCAAATATTTACTAGGAGAGAACTAAGTAGGGCGGAACTATGAGAAAGCTGCCGGAAGTTCAACTAACTAAACGATAATTGAAATGACACTATCCATATATAAATTGCCACTGAAAAAAAA
>NC_061108.1:126538796-126558796 GCF_015104395.2 Macrobrachium nipponense
AATGGACACTTCTGGAATGCTTTTATCAACAAGGGCCAAATCCAGAGAGTGGACAGTTCTGGAATGCTGTTATCTGAGCCAAATCCACAGAGTGGGACACTTGTCAAGGAAATGTCTTAAAATTTCTGTAAAACTTACTGATAAGGAGGGAGGGGTGAGCAGATTCACTCACTGTCTTGGGCTAGCTTCCAATTCTTGCTTCTCTTCATCAAAGGGCCTCCTTTTTTCAAACTAATTTCTAGAAATGATTCAAGGCCTCCATATGAAACTCTTTACTTATCGTCTCACCATAGTTTAAATCCACTTTTACAAAATCACCAATTTCCTAAAATACAAAGGACAAGAAATTTGTTATAGGACTTACACCCTATCATACAAAACTCATGCATTAAAGCATTCTAGAACAGGAAGAAATGTTGGGCGGGGCTTAGTCACTGTCGGGGCAATTATTCTGATAGCTCTAAAAAGCGTGTTACTAAAACTAAAAATTTGTTTTACAAAAAAGCCCCTTTTCATTATGGGCAGGTAGTATATGCAGCCAAACAAAACGACAAAGGACCTCCAACAATTCCAATCTGAAGGATAGAATTGAAGATCATATTTGGAGGGAATAGTTGCTGTTTGGTGTAGCTGTGCAATGGCTATAAGGGGCTAACTGACATTCGCTTTCGAATGGCAAAGGGAAAAGCAGCGAGCGCTGGTGACCTGGATCTAGAGGCTCCTGAAATCGTAAATTGATGGATTCATGAAGGTCATTACAGAATCAAGCAATTCTTGAACATGGACAAGATGGACCTCCCCTGGAGGAAGGTTGTCAAGAGGAAAAAAGAAAACTGCACTGGGTGCAAGGGTAATACACCTATGATGGCTGACTGCACCTCATACAAGGCAGGCAGTAGGGTTGCCAGATCCATAGGCCTAATATAGCAGAATATATATCCATATTAATCCATACATATGTATGTATGCATGTATATATATGTGTGTGTATTATATATATATATATATATATATATATATATATATATATATATATATATATATATATATATATATATATATAAGGTAGCTACTTGGAAATATTATTCAGTGGCTAAATATTTCCAAGGCTGTGGAGAACACTTAACTTGCATGCTTCCGCTAATAATGAACCTCATCATCAAGCTGAAACTCCTGAAAAATAGAAATCGTCATCAGAGAAAATGTAATGAAATAAAAAACCAACTCGTGGCTATTTAAAAACAAGACGGGTTAATGGTTCATCGCTGATTTTATCACAGTAAACAAAGATTCGAGGATGAGCAGTTGAAGTCTGGACAAATGGACACTACTCATCACTGAGATGAGAACTGTGTTCTCTTAGAGCTGAGTTAAGTTAAATATATCTTAGTTTAACCAGGCAATTGGTCACCTAGCAACGGGACCCACAGCTTATTGTGGGATCCGAAACGCATTATATCGAGAACTGAATTTCTATCACCAGAAATAAATTCCTCTGATTTCGCGCTGGCCGAGCCAAGAATCAAACTTAGGACAACTTGGGACGACGTAGAAATGCAATCTTGATAACACTGACGTACTTGTACTTGAGGTACACAATCAGGGGTCCAGTGGTTATCAGTGTCGCCCGAATTGGGGGAACAATTTAGCGTGGCTGTATGTCACTCGCTGAGGTACTGAATTATGCACCTGATACGTAGTCTACTATGGAGGGCCGTAGTCAGAAGGGAAGTTGCATGAAGCTGGCAACATTATTCCCAGAGACTAACATTCTTGGTAGTCAAATGTATACATTATATATATATTAAAAACAAATGTGTTTGTGTGTGTTGGCCATAGACATTATATATTGCTTTTAAAGCATACTGAAAATAAGTGGTTTCAGTTTTATTCCTGCTCTTCAACCGATCTTCTCACTGTCATGAACGCCATTTCCACATCAAATAAGACAATACGATCAAGCATTACAATAATAACATTTTGAGATGGAAAAAAAACTATAAACAATAACTTCTGTTGAGACATTACCTTGTGAACCAACCTTCCACAAAAGGAATACCCTCATGCTAAATAGGAAAAACAAATTTGTCATAGCAAAACACAGCATGGATATAAAAAGTAAATAAATAAATAAATAAATAAATGTTTTTAAAAAATGCACCTCCTTCCCAGCGACGAGAAGCAAATTTCCTGAAATTATTATTATTATTATTATTATTATTATTATTATTTTATTATTATTATTATTATTATTATTATTATTTTTAAGAGGCTTCAAATTCGAGTTGAACAAATTTCCATGGCTTTCTAAAATCTACTTTTACGATAATAATTAAAGATGTCAACTAATGGCACGACAGTTCATACACCAGAAAATCGTACGTATGCTCCTCTTTATACTCACAGTATACACATACTGTGTACAAAATGTATACTATACCCCAAAGTGCATTAAAGGCATATGCTTTATGTAATGCTAAGCTATGGACAACCTGTCAAGTCCAGAGTGTTTCGCTCTATTTTGCCGGACAGATCACAAGGAAAAGCTTTTACCCGCTCTCTCTCTCTCTCTCTCTCTCTCTCTCTCTCTCTCTCTCTCTCTCTCTCTCTCTCTCTCTCTCCTCTGCATGTGCATATATATATATATATATATATATATATATATATATATATAGATAGATAGATAGATAGATAGATAGATAGATAGATAGATATATATATATATATATATATATATATATATATATGTGTGTGTGTAATATGTTTATAAATTGTCATTCACGGTTTCTTGATTTAGTTTATTTCGATAACGAGTTGGCTGTAAACTGAGAAAACTTATGAGATGCGTTTTGCATAAAAAGATTATACTTATCTTTATCTCTCTCTCTCTTTCTCTCTCTCTCTCGCTCGTCTCCTCTGCCATGTGCATATATATATATATATATATATATATATATAATATTATATATATATATATATATAGATAGTATATATATAATAATATATAGTATATATATATTTATATATATATATATATATATATATATATATATGTGTGTGTGTGTGTGTAATATGTTTATAAATTGTCATTCACAGGTTTCTTGATTTAGTTTATTTCGATAACGAGTTGGCTATAAACTGAGAAAACTTATGAGATGCGTTTTGCATAAAAAGATTATACTTATCTTTATCTTCTTTTAAAATACAAGAAATGAAGTTTTACAGCATCTTTTAAAATACAAGAAATGGAGTATTTACAGCATATCCACTTTTCGACTCAAAATCTAATAATGATTCTTAGGACTGCGACAGGCATTTATTTCCTTTCTCTAACAACATCACAGCGCCTCAGTAGCGTGGTCGGTTTGGTCTTGATCTGCCACCTCGGTGGCCGCGAGTTCAATTCTCGGGCATTCCACTGAGGGGTCAGAGATGTGTATTTCTGGTGATAGAAGAAGTTCACTCTCGACGTGGTTCGGAAGTCACGTAAAGCCGTTGGTCCCGTTGCTGAACATCCACTGGTTCCACGCAACGTAAAAACACCACACAAACAATGACATAGCTGTTCTTCTGTTGAAGAATAATGCCATTTATACTTTGCTTGCGACAGCATAAACGAATTTCGTGATTAGTTAGGATACGGGTAATTAATAGAGAAATTGGGATATAAGATTCAGTTCAAAAGCCAAGCACTGGGACCCATAATGCAATTTAACACTGAAATGGAAACTGACAGAAGATTTGACAGGTGTAACGGGGGGGGGGGGGGGGGGGGCCTTGCTGTTGCACTATGAAACAATTATATTAGGGAGGGTGGAAGGTCAGATGGAAGAAAGAGAATAAGCACGGAGATGTAGTTAAATGAATGGAAGAGGCTGCAGCTATATAAGGGCCGAAGGGACGCTGCAAAGAACCTTAACGTATAATGCCTACAGTGTACCACGTGAGGTGCACTGACGTACCCTACTACGAGGGGGAGTGGGGGGAAATTTTCGTGACAGTGAAGTAAGTGTAATAAATAAATAATTATTAAATATATAAATAAATCATCTGTCCCCTTGAACTGCGCTGTAGTCCTGGCGAATCTCTCAGTGGCCCATCTTGATCCATTCATTAATTCCAATATTATTATCATTATTATTATTATCATTACTATAATTTCATGAAATCGCCAGCATCATCGTCAAGAGATTCTTCCTCAGAACTTCAGGCCTAAAATTCCTTTTCTTAGCCAGATACTAATTCCCTCTCTTGTGTCAGATTCCTTTGCTCCTGCGCGATATTTCTCGGTCTTGTGTCACATCGCCGTCCATCTGCCATGTGTCATCTTTCTTGTGTCAGATCTCCCTTTCTTTGTTTTGAACCATATGTCTTTCTTTTAACGCATTATGCTGTCTCCTGTCCATGTGATAATATTTTTACTATTATTATATTATACATCGTCGTTGTAGACGTAACCTCCTGATCATATCCCAGTTCAATTTGATATTGCAGGTGAAAAAATATGAATAATGTTTTCTAATTGTTATGCTTCTCGTTTTAACTGTATTTCTCTTACTGAAAAGGCCGACGGGAAGTGTATTTCTGTTCCTAAAAAAAATTTAAAAAAAAGGAATTACTCCATACTTTAATAATTAAAAGAGATAAACAAGTATGAACGAGTGATGATTGACTCCCAGTGTGCTGAGGAAATGGACAAATTTATTACCTTAAAAAAAAATTTAAAAAAATCCAATTCAAGATATTCATGGCATATTTCACTATCTCTCTTCCTCCATACATCCCCCTTTAACAAAAGACCCAAAACCCATATCCCCCCCCCAAAACCTCGAACCAGCAAACTCAATCGCACCCCAATACTTTTACGTCGTAAAAACCAGACAGATTTTTCTAGACCAGATCCTCCTAATAGACTGAGTTTTACGGAGCGGTTTCGTTTGGGAGCGGGGGGTAGAGGGGGTGGGATAATCAAAGCAGCCATTAATTAGCGCAGAATTATACCGGACAGCATTTTGGGCGGGAGTTATCGACGGCGATAATCGGGCCCAAAATAGAACGACCGCTATAAAATGCCGTCATAAGCGATAAAGTAAATGAATAATTATTAATAATTATTAAAAAAAAATAACGTCGCTCAACAGTCACTTCACTTTTGCAATCCTATTTGGGTCCTTTTTTTTTTTTTTTTTTTTTTTTTTTTTTTTTTTTTTTTTTTTTTGGGGGGGGGGGGGGGCGGGATTTGTTTGTTCCAAAGTGCCACCGGGGATATTTTAGTGGGGTAATGAAGAGATATTTTCATAACAGTGATAGCATTAAAAGACGTCGTCATGGAGGTTAATGTGGTGCTCGAAAATTAGCACTGAGTATAGATAGATAGCATTAACAACGCGCATGCGCATACATATAAACATACACACACACACACACACACTAACATACCTACCATATATTATAAATAAATAATATATATTTGCATAAATATATTTATATAGGAATGTATGTGTTGTTGTTGTTGTTGTTACAAGAAATAATCTGTATATTCCTTGAATATATCTAACCCCCTAAACCCTAAACTAAAATTGATGCCAGAAGTACTGACAAACGTCCATCCTATACCTAGCCTAACAAATGATGCAGCATCTTACTGGACTCGACAGACGGGGGCGTCAAAGATTTTGGGGATTTGTTGGGGCTAAGATATTGATTCACCTTACTCTAACAAATATACTGTACTTTGAGGAGGGTCTTGTGTCCTTGCTAAGTATGAGTCATAGATGGGTTGATGTATGTTTTAGCGTGTATACTTTACATGAATATATCGATACATAGCTCCCTGCAGACATACAAGATTGTACATACAATTCTGCTTCCATATTGATACCGAAGAGAGAGAGAGAGAGAGAGAGAGAGAGAGAGAGAGAGAGAGAGAGAGATCAAGAACAAGTAGAAGAAAGAGCAAAAGGTAAATATTTTTTTCCCCACGACTCGTTTAGCTACCAACCTCCACTGTAAGATCTCCAGCCACTTCGTAAGACACCTTCACTCAAAGACGCCAAAAACCTACGGCTGGATTCACTACATTAACCAGGGTCAGATTCACGAAGGACTCCCTGAGGATGTCGTGCATTTGGAAGCTCAAAATTTCAATGCAATGCATTTTAATACATCTTCATCTAATTATCATTTTTTTTTTCTTTTTAATAAGTGAGATTTATTCTTTCTGCATTTCCCTAAACATTCTATTACTTCGTGATGTGCACAATATTCTTTGGAAGCTTGAATTTCATGTCAATGACCCCTGGGCCGAGGGGTGGGGGGAGGGGGGGAAGGGGGGGGAGGAACGTTCCATATGAGTAAGTTTCATCTTCTGAGAAATAATTAATAATAATAAAAGTCGTTAACCTCTGGGAATTCCCCGATGTCTTGAAGAAGAGGAAGAAAAAGAAGAAGAAGAAGGGAATAAGAAGAAGAAGAAGAAAGCTGTCTGTCTTCTTCTGGCAATGGACTTACTCGCTCAAGCTCAGAACCACACAAACGCCCCCCCCAAAACGCCCCCCCCCCCAACACCCCGGCCCCCCTCCCCTCAAACGAAATGATTTTCCCGAAATAGAATTACAGGGAAGTAAAATCCCACACACACACACAAAGAATCTTGCCTTAACTTTCCGGCAGAAGGGAAACAAAGGAACCCCGTTACAGCGACCAGGATAAGTGGCGAAACTGCTTAACACGAGTTTACTCTATCTCAGCATTTTCGAGTTTCGGTCGAGATTTCCAGTGGATTGTTGCAAAACCACACCCCCCCCTTTTTTTTTGGGGGGGGGGTGCCGTTAGGGGGCGTCGTCTGGGTCATCATGACTGTACGTACAAGAACATGACCATATGTACATAAGGGCATGTTAAAAATAAATAATACACACATTAAATATATATATATATATATATATAGTATATATATATATATATATATATATATATATATATTATATATATATTATATTTATCAGGCCCGTAACCAGAGGTTTTTTTTTATGGGGGTGTTTTAGGGGTCGTTTTTTTTTTTCCCAAAAGGAACTGGACCTTTTCTTTTATAGATGTCATTGCATATATAGGTATATACAAAGATGAAACATACTTGAAAAAATGGACTTTCAGAAATTTGGGGGCGGGGGGTCGGACCCCCCGACCCCCGACTCCCACTCGGTACAGGCCTTATATAATATATATATATATATTATATATAGATATATATATATATATATATATATATATATTATATATACATATTGTATATTTACTTATATATATAATCATATATAAATAATATTATACATATACTGCATAAATGGATGTTTACATTATATTATATTTGTCGTAAGAAGTTCTTACTAATTGCTAATGCAACTGTGGTGTGCAATGTGGCAATATAGTGTGCAAGTGACGACATCTGCTTATTCCTACCTTGAAGACGAAGTTCTGACAGGAAAGACAAATACTGTTGATATTCTGCTCGCTCTCTCTCTCTCTCTGTAGTATGTATGTATATAGTATATATATATATATATATATATATATATATAGATATATATAATATATATATATGAGTAGGAGAGGAGAGAGAGAGAGATGAGAGAGACGAGAGAGAGAGAGAGAGAGAGATCAACAGTATTTGTCTTTCCTGGTTCGGTGGAAGCTTGAATTTCAACTCAGTGGCCCCTTTGGTGGGCTTGGTCCATATGATTTGCGCTTATCTTCTGAATAATAATAATAATAATAATAATAATAATAATAATAATAATAATAATAATAATAATAATAATAACATGGCTGCTGTTCCATACAAAGTCATTGCTTATCTTCAAAGAAAGCTCGTGGATGGAGAGAAGAAAAGCAAAGTTCGGGGTCATTGATCAGAGGAATTGTCTCTCTCTCTCTCTCTCTCTCTCTCTCTCTCTTTCTATAACAATAATAATAATAATAATCATTATTTCAGCTCGGGGCCATATACATGGAATATACAAAGTACAGACAATACAATACACACAATCTAGATACACGAAATAAAACTGACAATCGGCAATATCCACACAGATGCTGAAGTAGTAGTCAAAATTAACAATGCTGACTTTAATTATACTTTACATCATGGTCATCATCTGAGACTGCAATAGCAATAACGTTAATATAATGCCAATAATTAATCCCATACCACAACATACAAAAACCATAACTGCATTACTGACATTCATTTCCTGTTTAGTCATACAGTGTACAGGACACTAATTAGGGCGACCACTCCCATATATATATATACAGGCTAACAAGAGTGGGAAGGCCTCTTGCATTCCGCCTAATTGACTCGTAGGTTAGCATGCGCTAGCGTTACCCTTATAGGAAGTTTGTTTGTTAGTTTGTATGGTGTTTCTACGTTGCATGGAACCAGTGGTTATTCAGCAACGGGACCAACGGCTTTACGTGACTTCCGAACAACGTCGAGAGTGAACTTCTATCACCAGAAATGCACATCTCCGACCCCTCAATGGAATGACCGAGAATCGAACTCGCGACCACCGAGGTGACAGGCAAAGACCATACCAACCACGCCAATGAGGCGCTTTCTTATGGGAAGTCTGAGAAAGTCTGAGAATGATGTCATTCTCATGGGAAGTCTGAGAATGACAATGACTGCCCTGTTCAGAATACCAATTATGAATTATTCTCATCATCAAATAGGATGGTCACATCATCTGTGTTGAGCCTTCTCAATTTTCCTTATAATGTAATCATGACATAAAAATCAACTCAAATGATGCAGCCCTCCTGTTTAACAGGACTTTTTTAAGAGAGGGTCAACTTCCTTATTATTTTCTTATCATTTTCACGATCCTACATCAATAGAAATACAGGGTGTCCAGAAAGTCCCAGTACCATTACAAGCAACAATTAGTTGTAATGGTACTGGGATTTTATGGACACCCTGTATAACCCAAATGGCCACTTATCTGACCAGAAAGCATTAATATAAAACTTAAAGGTCAGTCGAAAGTTATTAATATTATTCTCATTATTATCCCCACATCCACATCATGGAAATCATAACTCAAAATATCATATTCCTACCCATCAGACTTTCAAGTTAAAGAATACACAAAAAATAAAAAAAATAAAAAATAAATCCCATTAACGAAAAGAATCCACCAGCAAAATTACAGATGGTACTGATAACATATCAGCTAATCATTATCAGCTATAGACTGAACAGGTACCAGAACATAAATAGAAAAAAAGGAACCTGATCTTGCTCTAAGTACAGGAGCTCAAAAAAAGTGTGATTACTATAGCTTAGAGAGAGAGAGAGAGAGAGAGAGAGAGAGAGAGAGAGAGAGAGAGAGAGAGTTTGATTGATACTTGATCTATAATTACTAAAACTGGCCTCACAACGAGAGAGAGAGAGAGAGAGAATGTTAACTGATAACTGAATATAGTTACAGAAACTGGCGTCACAGGTCACACACACACACACACACACACACACACACACACACACAGAATTGATTTATGGTTACTAAAACTAGCATCACAGCAAGACAGCAAGACAGACAGAGAGAGAGAGAGAGAGAGAGAGAGAGAGAGAGAGAGAGAGAGAGAGAATCCAGTTCGGGACTGATGAACAGCTCGATCGTAGAACCACGTAGTACCTTCGCATCAACCCTTCGGCAGGTGTAAGTGGTAACTGCAACAAAGTTCATGTAATTAGAAACCCTTGTTATCTGCTCCCCCAAAACAAAAAGCCAGTGTCTTAGAACAAATGCATCGTCGTCAAAAGCGTCTCTTGCCCAATTTCTTGCGCAAAAACCCACTGCCCGGAATTATGCATACAATTATGAATACAATATATGAATAGAACTCCCCCAAAACAACGGAGATATACAAATGTAATAATGGTTCTTCTGATGTATTTATAAGCCCTGGATCGAATTTGTTACTGACGATACCTAAGACGCTTTCAAAAGTATGTTTACAGAGAGTCCTGTAACGCGTTCTTTGACAGATGATAAAAACTAGGAATTAAAATTTTATCTAAAAAATGATGCTTTTGTATTCTGCTGTTAGTTCGTCATTTATATTCAAATAATGAGGAGCAACTAATGGCCCCTCTCTCTCTCTCTCTTTCTCTCTCTCTACTGAAGCCTTAAACAGAACGTATAAATGAAAATAAAATAAACAGACAATGAATAAGCAGAAGAAATCTCTGAATAAGATTTTTTTTCTTGTACATTAAGAATATTGCGTGATTTTGAACAATCCTAATGTTTCAATTTATTTACCCTTAACTGTATTATAATAATAATGTGATCTAGTACATTAACAATATTGTGTCATTTTGAACAATTTTAATGTTTCAATTTATTTACTTTTAATCGTATTATAATAATAATGTGATTCACCTGTCATTTATCTATTGAACACCATATTCTTTGGAAGCCTTAATATCAAGTGAATGGCTCCTGGCTACGGGCTGCTCTACGAGCAAGAGCCCGTGCTGGCATAAGGACAAACTCCAACAACATGGCTTCTGTGGTGGGCTTGTTCCATATGAATAGTGTTCATTTTCTGAAGAATTATAATAATAATAATAATAATAATAATAATAATAATAATAATAATAATAATAATAATAATAATAATTTCATGCAAAACCGCTGGTAAAAATATGAACAAGAGAAGAGAGATGAAAATTGGAATGAGACTTTCCTTCCCGCCTCCATCTATCCCCCCCCCCCCCCCCAACGGTAGAGACAAAAGAGGTCGAGGAATGCAATAATCACATATTGTCATTCCAAGACAAGAGGGAAGGAGCTCATCCAGCAGAGAACAAACAAACGCATGTACATACATACATACATACACTCCCCCGTATGAGAATGAGATAAATAATATGTACATACGACTCCCCCAATCCCCCAACACCCCCCCCCCCCACCCCCCCCCCCCCCCCCCTCTCTCTCTCTCTCTCTCTCTCTCTCTCTCTCTCTTCTCTCTCTCTCTCTCTTTGTTTTTTCTCCGCCCGAGAAACTGGTATGTAATGTTTTTGCTACCGAGTGTGTGTGTGTGTGTGTGTGTGGTGTGTTTAGTAAAATATCTCGAGAACGGATGAACAGAGCGGGATAAATCTAGTAATTAATTGTCGATGATAATCTGACGACCTGTCGCAATCGAATCCATCTCGCTTATTCCAAAGAATCGTTGATTTTACACTCAAACAAACGGAGCAAGTTTCCGGCAGTTTTATTTTTTTTAGTCTGTTTGTTAGTAGATCGAAAAAATATTAATTTGTATATTTTCACGAATATCTGACCAAAGACGGATAGACTACATTTTGAGAGACATACTGATGCAAATTTTGAAGAGAAATTTCATGGGTCACCGAGAAATGTTAGAAGGTGTCAGCACATTACCTTAAACTATTAATTAGAGACTCGTCATTATTTTCTAAAGCCAACGGAAATGATTTACACAAGCTATTTACTTGGCTTTCTAGTTTTTCTATTCATAACATGAAACATGAACACTTTCGTATTTGTCAGCTACATTTATAAGAAAGTTAACTATTTCATAATGATACTGATACCTGTTGTGTATATGACTTTTAATGTACTATGTTTCAAGTTATAAATTGCTTCTAGAATTCTTGAAAAGGGGGAATAATATTTTAACGATTTATAATTCAACATCTCGAGTAATGAAATATATCTATGAATAAGCGACATTAAACTTGATTGAAAAGTCTGGCAAAAGTATTGGAATAATCACGAATAATATAATAAACAAAATGAACAGAAAGTCTGCCCTGTTTGTCTGTAATGTCGAAACAAGCAATATTATCCACAACAGCAATGAAAGTAAATATTGTCTCTTGAGTTTTTATTAATTTATGTCTTAAACGTCCGACAAAAATTGATGCCTGAGAAGGTTTCTTACGTATTGCCTTTTCATGGAACGTTTTAGAGAAGATAAACAATTGCAAACAAAAAGGATTGAATTTCAGATCTTTCAGAGGGTTATCAATGCCACTTTCTCTAGCACAAGCAACTTTTAAATACTTATCAATAACATACAATGACATATCAATATCATTCAATGACTCTAAGATCTAATGTCTCCCAAACAACACTAAGATGGTGCACTATACAACTGCTCCTAGGTATTAGTTTTTGAAACGAAGCTCTCAGCCTCACGATCCGTACTGTCCCTTGAGTATATGCTGTGATTTCTACCACTAGCTCCCCGTTACGGGCTGCTCGGTGAGCAAGAGCCCGTGCTGACGCAAGGTCAGCTTAACCTAAAACAACAGCTCCCCGCTCTGCCATCGCGAAATCAGAGAAATTTATTTCTGGTGATAGAGATTCATTTCTCGATGTGGTTCGGATCCCACAATAAGCTGTAGGCCCCGTTGCTAAAGTAACTAAATGGTTCCTAGCCACGTGAAAATACCTAATCCCTCGGGCCAGCCTTAATGGAGCTGTTAATCAGCTCAGTGGTCTAGTTAAACTAAGATATACTCAACTTATCTACTACTAGCACTAATGAGTTTTGCCGCCCCTCCCCCTTTGACACCTGCCAGGTGTGAATTTCTAGTTTCAAATGGTTTTGTATGTTTGTCCGTACTGTCTCTGTAGTACATGGTGTGATTTCGGTCACTATGTATCAGTCCATTGTCCATGGCTTGGAATTGAAATCGAAACCAATCAGGACCTACACCAAGTCTCTCTCTCTCTCTCTCTTTTTTTTTTAACCCACACACACACACACACATATATATATATATATATATATATATATATATATATATATATATATGTGTGTGTGTGTGTGTGTGTGTGTGCGTGCGTACATATATGTTCATTTATAATAATATATACATATATGTGTGGATATCTACAGACCACCGTAAATATATTTCTATCATAACGCGTTTGAGTCTATATCGCTAAATTATGATATTACACATATCTTTATATTTACCTGGAATATACACGCAAATGCATGGTACCTCTGATACCTCGTGAAGGTTGCTCATACATTCCCAACACATGAAGGAATAAAAGGAAGGTGGACTCTTAAGTTCCTTTAAAAAAAATTTTCAAAAAGTGGAAAAGAAACTTCCTCCAAAAAGAAATTAATAATAAAAAAAAAAATTCAACGATGCGTGCAATAAAGAAAAAAAAATTCATAATATTCTTTATTGTAAAAAAAGAATGTTAGAGGACGCTGGATATCGTTATCTGAATTCGATACATTGATTTAAACTTCGACCTGCTCGCCTGCTGGCCATTTCATTACAGGGTGTCCTCACTGCCAGAATTTTTTTTCATTTTAACAGTGACCTCATTCGTGTGTGTGTGTGTGTGTGTGTGTGTGTGTATATATATATATATATATATATATATATATTATATAATCTATATATATATATATATATATTATATATTTTTTTTTTTTTTTGGGGGGGGGGGGGTTGGGGGGGTTTGCCTTGCAAATTGGCATTTCCATAGAAACCATAGAATTTCCTTTAAGGAGTGAGACTATTCATACGGTTTTCTGTTTAATTTTCACTTACGAATTAACATTCCCATAGAATTTCTTTTGAACAGTGACCTTATTCATACATTTTACTTTTTTTTTCTATTTAAAAAAATTGGCATTTCCAAAGAATTTCTTTTGAGCAGTGTGACCTTATCCAACGGTTTCTTTATTTTTTTTTATTTTTTTTTTACTTGTAACTTGGCATTCCCAAAATATATATTTTTAACAGTGACCTTATTCATTCGGTCTTTCTTTCTTGGGGGGTGGGAGGGGTAGGTGGGAGGGGTAGGGGGCTCACCAATTGGCATTTCCATCGAATTTCATTTAAGCAGTTTCTTTTATCCTTACTTAGAAAAAAAATTGGCATCCCCATACAATTCCTTTTTAACAATGGCCTCATTCATAAACTTTTCTAAAAATGACAAATGTATTACGTAATTTGTATTTTTCCTAACATAAAAACCTGGCGTCTTTGTATATGGAAATACCTTCTTCGCAGACTTATTTTTTTTATTGCAAATTGGGATTCCCACAGTGAATTATTATAATGGTCTCGGGACGAAACAAAGGAATAATATCCTTCAATCCTCTTTACCTGCAATTTTTTTTTTTTTTTTTTTTTCCCCACGGTGGGATAAATTCGTCCAATTCATTTCCATATAAAAATATAAAAATCATTCATATAGTTTTCCTTTATCATATATAACTGCTTTGGCATATATACCTGCTTTGACTGGACTGAATTGGAATTTAAAATTTAAGTCAAAGGCCAATCGCTGGGACCTGTAAAATCATTCAGCGCTGGAAACAATGCTGAAACGATTGATAGGAGAGGGTGGAAAGTAAGATGGAGGAGAATATGAAAGGAGGTACAGTAAAAAGAATGAAAGGGGTTGCAGCAGCTAGGGGCCGAAAGAACGCTGCAGAGAACCCGAAGTAATGCCTACAGTGTATCACGCGAGGTGCACTGACGACACTAGTTTCCTCCGGAGGCTTTGATTCAGTTTTTTATGTCTTTTGAGCTTGAAAATTTTCGAATTAGATTCTAATACTGAGAAGCATCCATTGACTTATTATATATATATACATGTATATTTACATATGTGTTACACACACATATAGTATATAAATATATATATATATATATATATATATATATATATATATATATATATATATATATATATATATATACTATATATATATATCAGTCATCGCTACCGAAGCTTTCACGGGAGTGAAAGAAGTCGTTAGCGAACTAACCAAAAATAAAAAATATATATATATATATATATAATATATATATATATATATATATAAAAAATCTACGTACATCTACTCTCACACCTTTGTGGTGACCAGGTGTTTCAAGAATTTTTTTTTTTTTTTTTTTTTTTTTTTTTTTAAGTGGGTTACAACGAGCTACCACATTCATTCCGCGTCAGTGAACGCGATCTGCAACTGCCGACAGTCTTCAGTCATTCAGTCACATCCACAGACTGAATTCACTTACATAAAAAAAGACAATACTATACCTATTACTTCGTGAAGCGGTTCTTAATTACGTTAAAGACATTGCTTAATGAAGGTAAGTTACTAAAAATATACAGAAAGAGATAGCATAAATACAATAAATAGATTATCAGGAAGATTCGACAACAGAATTTTAAAACCATGTTGGTTAAGATAAATTATAACTGATAATAATCTATTAGAAAACAAAGGCACCTGTATCCCTCGCAGAAAACTGTAATAATTATAACGTGAAAGAGAACATAAAAACAAAATATTCTAAACATTTTCTTCTAAAACCAAACAATCGCACAAACAGCGGACATGTAGGTGCATAAACACCTATAATCCTATATAATTTACTAAACACACGCAACCGTTCATAAAATGCGCACGTACATCCGAACTCATAGACACACAAACCCACAAACTCGCTCATTCACATGCACACGCATCACTAATCCATTTTTCAAAACATACACATACACAAATGTGAGATCACACACACACATATATTACTTCCTAAACATTCACAAACCCACAAGCATTTATAAAGGCCATTTTTTAATATATACACAAACCCAATCCCTTAACCTCTGACATACACGAAATATTGTTTCATATGGGCACAAACACTCAACAAACACCCAAACACTCATATTTTTAAACTGCACAAACAGCTATACATTACAAAGGCACAAGGTTCAAAACACCCCCTAAACATAAACAAACCCACTGAGGCATAAACAAATACCAATTATTACTGCCTTCAATAAGAGCACATACCCACACACAAACCAACACACAAGCACACACGAGATACAGTTCAGCACCTGGAGTTCACCATCGACTGCTACAACACAGCAGTGCTCCTCAGAGGAGACAGTTGAAAACGAGCCCTTAAACTTTGGGGCCTAAGGAAATTTATAATTAAAGCTGGCTCACGCCAATGATTCAGTTGGGGGGAGGGGGGGGGAGGAGGCGGGGGGAAGGGGGGATGGGGGGGAAGGGGGAATATTGATCGCTGGAAGAGCCGCCCTTCCGCTGCCAAACAGCCTTCAATCCTTCCATCAGTCAGTCAACCCGGTCAGACTGACGACCTTCAGAGGGCACGGATCTCCTCCGACGAAAGATTACAGGCTACAATGTTCAATAGACAGCAAATAATATATATATTTAAAATATATATATCTATATATATATATATATATATATATAATAGATTTATTATAATATATATATATAAGCGAATACCACAGGAAAATGATATATAATTACTAGAAAAGAGATTACTTGCAAATATAGGAATGAAATAATACGGAACATAGTCAACTATATGACAGAATAAAATATAAATTTGGTTCAAATAGGATAATTGTAATATCACCCAAACACAGGCTACAGTGTTCAAATAATAGTAAAGATATAGGGTACGAGTATTTTATAATATGTGAATTAAATTTGGTTTATATAGGATCACTGTAACATCACCCAAATACACAATAAATATCATGCTGAATAAAATGTGACCTTCAAATGTAAATTACAAATTGTAAAATAATACCAATATGTAAGTAAATAAGGAAACTGTAAAAACAGGCAATATGTAAATTTTAAAACAGTATAAACACCAAATATGTACACATAAGAAAATAAAAAAAAACATTATGTAAATAAGGAAATTGTAAAAACAGCCAATATAGCCAAGTATGAAACATAAACTATGATATTTATTTTGCATTTTTCGTTATTGGACGGATATTAATCTTTACCCTTTCAATTACTTGTAATTTTTCAAAAAATATGTTAAAATTCTTCAATATTCTTGGGTATGAAAGTAAAATGGAATAATCAATAAGTCTCCAGTTACTGGATTTATTAAAAGTTTTTATCCGAGTAATGACAACCTTTGCCATTTGTATTTTTCATTTCGGAATAACACATCCATGTCTGGAGTTTTTCAATCCTTAGTATAAAGAAAAAAAAACAGTCAAGCTATGAAATTCCCTCCTTGCTGTCATTCATTATTCATTTTCAATCTTAGGATTGAATCAAAGACCTTTCGCTTAAATCAAATCCTGCCCTAACTTATGGGGATACTCTTGCAACTAGCAGGCAACATTGCTTTCTCTTTTACAGATATGATTTCAGCCAGCACTACTTTCTCTTCTATAGGTGCGATTTTATCCAGCACTACTTTTTCTTTTATAGGTACGATTTGAGCCATCACTACTTTCTCTTTTATTGGTACGATTTTAGCCAGCACTACTTTCTCTTTTATAGATACGATTTTAGCTAGCACTACTTTCTCTTTTATAGGTACGATTTTAGCCAGCACTACTTTCTCTTTTATAGGTACGATTTTAGCCAGCACTACTTTCTCTTTTATAGGTACGATTTCAGCCAGCACAACTTTCTCTTTTATTGGTACGATTTTAGCCAGCATTACTTTCTCTTTTATAGGTATGATTTTAGCCAGCACTACTTTCTCTTTTATTGGTGCAATTTCAGCCAGCACTACTTTCTCTTTTATAGGTAAGATTTAAGCCAGCATTACTTTCTCTTTTATAGATATGATTTAAGTCAGCACTACTTTACTTTTATAGGTATGATTTAAGCCAGCACTACTTTCTCTTTTATAGGTACAATTTAAGCCAGCACTACGTTCTCTTTTATAGATACAATTCTAGCCAGCACTACTTTCTCTTTTATAAGTACAATTTAAGCCAGCACTACTTTCGCTTTTATAAGTACAATTTAAGCCAGCACTACTTTCTCTTTTATAAGTACAATTTAAGCCAGCACTACGTTCTTTTTTATAGATACAATTCTGCCAGCATTACTTTCTCTTTTATAGGTACAATTTAAGCCAGCACTACTTTCTCTTTTATAGATACAATTCTGCCAGCACTACTTTCTCTTTTATAAGTACAATTTAAGCCAGCACTACTTTCTCTTTTATAAGTACAATTTAAGCCAGCACTACTTTCTCTTTTATAGATACAATTCTGCCAGCACTACTTTCTCTTTTATAGGTACAATTTAAGCCAGCACTACTTTCTCTTTTATAAGTACAATTTAAGCCAGCACTATGTTCTCTTTTATAGATACAATTCTTTCAGCACTACTTTGTTCTTTTTATAGACAAATTTAGCCAAGCACTCTTTTCTTTCTTTCAATGAATACCATTCTGCCAGCACTACTTTCTCTTTTATAAGTACAATTTAAGCCAGCACTACTTTCTCTTTTATAGGTACAATGTAAGCCAGCACTACTTTCTCTTTTATAAATACAATTTAAGCCAGCATAACTTTCTTTTCTTTTATAGTTTACAAATTTAGCCAGCAATAACGTCTTTTTTGTTTAAAAAACAATTTCTGCCAGCACTCTTTCTCTTTTATAGGTAACAATTTAAGGCCAGCACTACTTTTCTTTTATAAGTACAATAAGCCAGCATACTTTCTCTTTTATAAGGTACGATTTAAAGCAAGGCACTACTTTTTCTTTTATAAGTACAATTTAAGCCAGCACTACGTTCTTTTTGTTTTAATAGATTACAATTCCTGCCAGCCACTACTTTTCTCTTTTAAAGGTACAAATTTAAGCCAGCACACTCTCTTTATGGTTAAATTCTTTAGCCAGCACTACTTTCTCTTTTATAGGTATAATTTAAACCAAGCACTTTAACTTTTCTTTTATTAGGTACCGATTTAAGCAGCACTACTTTCTCTTTTATAGATACATTTCTAGCCAGCACTACTTTCTCTTTTAAGGAACGATTTAGCCTCACACCCTTTCCTCTTTTAAAGTAAATTTTAAGCCAGCACTACTTTCTCTTTTATAAGTACAATTAAGCCAGGCACTACTTTCTCTTTTATAGAATACATTTCCTAGCCAGCACTACTTTTCTTTCTTTATGGTACAATTTAAGCCCTTTGCACTAATTTCTCTTTTATAGATTACAATTTCTGAGGACCATTTCAAGCAATTTGCACCACTTTCCTTCTTTATAGATACAATTAACTAGGCAACCAGCACTACTCTCTTTTACTGGTAGTACAATTTAAGCCAGCACTACTTTCTCTTTTATAGATACAATTCTGCCAGCACTACTTTCTCTTTTATAGGTACAATTTAAGCCAGCACTACTTTCTCTTTTATAGATACAATTCTAGCCAGCACTACTTTCTCTTTTATAAGTACAATTTAAGCCAGCACTACGTTCTCTTTTATAGATACAATTCTAGCCAGCAAACTTACTTTCTCTTTTATAAAGTAACAATTTAAGCCAGCACTACTTTCTCTTTTATAGATACAATTTCCTAGCCAGCATAACTTTTCTCTTTTATAGGTACAAATTTAAGCCCAGCCACTACGTTTTCTCTTTATAAGATCATTTCTAAGCCAGCAACTACTTTCTCTTTTTAATAGTAAATTTAAGCCAGCACTACTTTCTCTTTTATAGATACAATTCTAGCCAGCACTACTTTCTCTTTTATAGGTACGATTTAAGCCAACACTACTTTCTCTTTTATAGGTACGATTTAAGCCAGCACTACTTTCTCTTTTATAGGTACGATTTAAGCCAGCACTACTCTCTCTTTTATAGGTACGCTTTTAGCCACTGTTAATGTGAGATAGAGGGGAGTTCTACTCCGTTCTTTTGGCAACTTGATAGTTCATAAGCTGTTTTATTAACTGTCAATCCACATATTCACATTACAGAAAAAAAAACTGGTCAATAGACCATTCTAACCTCCTCTAAAGTATTCAGTAGATTTAACCTAAACCAAGAATAACAGAAGAGTCCCTCTCACATCGTGTTCTACTGAACTGTGTCCGATCTTGTAATGTTGATATTCCCCAAAAATTATTCGTCCTAACTTAATTCCTAGTTGGGG
>NC_061108.1:126561296-126583238 GCF_015104395.2 Macrobrachium nipponense
CCATCGTCGTCTTCTGCAGCCAACCTCCAGCTCGAATAAATGACTTCAATCGCAATAATAAATATAAGTAAATGACCCTGACAACAACAACTAAAATAACAACCGATGACAACCGAGACCAACGAACGCACCAAAAGAAAACGGTGAAATGCTCCCCATAGAAAACGGAATACAAGCAGCAGCAGCACCACAGCGCAGCGTCGACAACAACACCACCACCACCACCACCAGCTGCAGCGGCAGCAGCACCACCATTTCGACCTCAGGCGAAAATATGAATTTCGTCGACACTGGAAATAAAGATAAAAGCTCTTCTCTCTCTCTCTCTGTATAACGTGTATTGCGTTATTATACAATTCAGCTCAGCGCAGGTATAACGACCATTGTTAAAGCAAACATCGAGAAAGGTATACAAATATAACTCGGGAGAGGTCGAAGGGGGAGGGAGAAGGGGTAGGGGAGGGGGGGGGAGTGAGGCAGCGAGAGATACGTATATGTATGAGCCCTGTGCGTGTGTGGAAGTGTGTGTGTGTGTGTGTGTTTGGGTGAGCGTTTGTGTGAGTGTGCGTGCGAGGGACGCGCATACACACGCACACACTTACACAACTCCAGCCGTCGTCCCACATGTCGGTTACGTACACGCATACATAAGCGCTCACACACGCTCATGCTATATCTAATATCAATATCGCACAGGTTGTTATCCATGTTTTATTGGCCTGGTGGAGGCCGGCTCTCTCTCTCTCTCTCTCTCTCTCTTTAGCTTTCATTGTCTTCTCTCTCTCTCTCTCTCTCTCTCTCTCTCTCAGCACCAACACCACATCCTTCCTAAGAATCTATTTCGATACTCTTCCTGTCTCCCCCTCCTCCTACCCCTCTTTCCCTCCCCCTACCTAGAGGAGAACTTCTTCTTCTACTTCTTCTTCTTCTTCTTCTCTCTCTCGCTCTCTCTCTCTCTCTCATGTAATACAGTCTTATTACTCTTCCTCGGAAAGATGAGTTTATTGATTTTTATCAGTGTTTACTTGCTCCTCGCTTTACCCAGCAAATTATAATTATAACATTTTGTTTATTTTGTCTTCGTTAACTTTGCAAGAATGAAATAGCCTTCTAAATCTTGGCTGTTTCATACATTTGCATAATTTATCACTCTTCAATCTAATATTGTATCCATTTCCTCCTCTGGTTTTTTGCTTTCTTTATATAACTATATTTTTTATGCCTCTTCCTCCGTTCGCTGCCACTCACGTTCTTCTCTCTCTCTCTCTCTCTCTCTCTCTCTCTCCTACCCCTTCTTACCCCCCTCCAGCATATACCCTCCACTACAATTCCCATCTTACCCATGCCCTCCCTCCTGGCCCTACCCATCTCTCTCTCTCTCTCTCTCTCTCTCTCCTCGACGTTTACATCCCTCCCCTCCCTACCCCCTCCCACCCAACCCAACCTCACCCCCACCCAAGAAACCACCTTCCTCCACCTCTCCCTCAACCCACATGATCTTCCCTTCAATTCTTCCTCCTCCTCTTCTTCTTCTTTCGCTCCTCCAACCTCCTCGCCCTCCTACCCCCATCTCCTTCTCTCCTCCTCCTCCTCCTCCTGCCGTTCAATCGCCTTCCCCCACCCCTCTTCCCCTTCCACCTCTCTCTCTCTCTCTCTCTCTCTCTCGCCAGCACTGCTACTAGCGCCGCCACCATCACCAACACTCATACACCAACAGCCAACCACAACTACCTTTATGCTCCGTTGACCTTCACTTAACTCTTAAGTATTTTTTCTCTTTTGCCGTTTCTCTTCCACTTCTTGTTTCTCGACGATTTCTTTGTACTTTATATGGGGTGTGTGTGTCTGTCTGTCTGTCTATCCGTTAATTAACCGGTATAAAAATATTGGAAAATATCTAGTACTACTTCTCTCTCCTACCACTATTGGAAATGGTCTCTCAGTCTATAACGTTATATGTTAGCAATCACACACACACACACACACACACACACATATATATATATATGCTTAAAAAATCACAGTAGATGCACGTGACTTCATAAAATAAGCGAATACCACGGGAAAATGATAGTCAGAAATCCATTTCGACTATCATTTTCCCGTGGTATCTTCGCTTATATATATATATATATATATATATATATATATATATATATAATGTCTTATGAGTTTCTTATATTTATATATAATATAAGATTTATATATATCTATATATATATATATATGTCTATTCTGCAGTTTATATATATATTATATTATATATATATATATCATATATAGAATATATATATATTCTTATTCTGCAGTTTAGACGAAAAAATCAAGTCAGAACTTTCATCATATATATATATATATATATATATATATATATATATTATAAATATAAATATATATATATAATATATATATATGAATTAATTCTTATCACATCACCGTGATTCATATACAAGCATTAAGCTACAAAATGTGCTTTAATATCCAATTCGCTCTACCTCGGAAATAATAATATATTTTCATATTCGGTTACCATCCATGAATATATATTATTATTTCCGAGGTACAGCGAATTGGATATTGAAGGACATTTGTAGCTCAGTGCTTATGCATATAAATATATATATATATATATATATATATATATATATATATATATATATATGTGTGTGTGTGTGTGTGTGTGTGTGTGTGTGTGTGTGTATGCGCGCGTGTGTGTGTGGTGTGTGTGTGTATAAATAAATATAAGAATATAACATCATGTAAACAGTGTGAGTGTAATATAATATCTTTCTGCATATCACATGGTGGCATTGTTACAATTCGCTACCAGACTGCATGGCTCACAGGACGAAATCGAAGAGAGAGAGAGAGAGAGAGAGAGAGAGAGATCTGCGTGAGTTAACCACTGGCAAGCCATCTGAGCAACAAAAGAGCATCGTGATCAACAACAGGGAAAACAACGATGCCAGAAAGAAGTTAAGCTAAGAACAATATCTTACAAGAAAGTTCCAAAAAACAACTGAAAATTCAACTAAAAACGAAAAATCGTAGAACAACTTACCAACAATAGTGAACAACAACCATATGAGGTCTGCCAGACCAAGATGAGAAACAACATTACAAAAAGACGCAAAACCAGCACTAACTGGGAGCAACAACATCTAGAGTAATTCTAAACATTAACAAAGGGAGAAATACCATTCGAGTGCGTGCATGTTTGCGTGTCTACGATTTTGCCTTTGAGTCTGTCTGTAAGTGCGTGCGTGCGTCTGTACAGCAGCAACGGCAGATGGTAAAATAAAAGGGAGACTGAGAAGCTTTAAAATAAAAATAAATAAATAAAAAAGAAGAAGATTGCTTCAACAGGCCTCCTGATCTTGGCATAACTCCCTAAGCCTAACACTTACGGGTGCCATGATGATGGTGATGACGTGGTGCGCTGTTATTCATGATGATGATGTGGTGTTATTGGTGATGATGATGTTATTCATAGTGATGATGTGAAGTTATTGATGGTGAGGATGATGTTATTCATAGTGATGATGTGAAGTTATTGATGGTGAGGATGATGATGTGATCTTATTGATGGTGGTTATAATTGCAGCGTGATGTTATTGATGGTGATGATGATCATGATGATGTGATGTTATTGATAGTGTTGATGATGATGATATGATGGTATTAATGATGATGTAATGTCACTGACGGTGATGTGATGTTATTGATAATGATGATGACGATGATGTTGATGTGATGTTATGATGATGATGATAATATGATGTTATCATGATGATGATGTCATTGATGGTAGTGATGATGATGTAATGTTATTGTTGATGATTATGATGTTGATGTGGTGTTATTATGATGATGATGATCATATCATTGATGGTGATGATTATGATAATGATGATGTGATGATGGTGATGTTATCATGATGATGATGTTGATGTCATTGATGGAGATGATGATGATGATGATGTGATGTTAGAGGATGATGGTGCAGTTATTGATGACGATACTGATCGTAACTCATCCAATACTTCTGCTTACGATGTTCCTGTGGCATAAGCCTTCATTTACTCTCACAAAGCAAATTTCAATGAATAAATTATCCACTAGCAAGAGACCGAGTTTGTTTACATTTGCAGAGAATGACGATTAAAAATATACACAGGCTTAGTATATTCTGAAATATTATTTTAAAAGTAGGTACCAATAGGCGCAAAAAATATACGTTCAGCAATCATATATACTGCCGGGATTATCCCTTTTCACGCAGGAAACTATGGGGATGACAGACCCAGTGAAAAGAAGAATAAAAGTCTGTAAATAACAAGAGAAAAAGGAAGTAGGAAGAGACTTCCAAAGCCTGGGTTAAATCTAATAAGAAGCGTTTTACGATGCTACCTGAGAGGACGAGTGGAGGAGCACCTCCTTGAACGCAGCAGAACAGTGGCCGAGAACGACGGTGAAGCCCCAGTGAGAGAGAGAGAGAGAGAGAGAGAGAGAGAGAGAGAGAGAGAGAGGAGAGCGGGCCATTGATTATATAAATGAACGTTGATGATATCTAACAGAGGAGGGAGACAAAAGCTTGAACACTGCACTTTATATATATATAATATATATATATATATATATATATATATATATATATATATAAAATAGAAGTTACAGGGAGTTACAAGGATTAGGGTGTCTCAAAGACTTCTTGGTCCATCCGAGCAGACACCATGTGCTCACTTATCTCTATGAGCAGGTTTTACTGTGCATTCACAGTGTCCTAATGAGTTTGTCTTGGCTTTCTTTTAAACTCTTCCACACTGTTGCTGTTTACAACTTCTGGTGGCCGTTTATTCCACATGTCACATATCTCGTATGTGAAGAAGTTCCCAAATGAGATGTGTTGTATCTCTTCGGTTCTAGTTTCCATCCATTACTCTGTTATCAACACAATCACGTATGGAAGAGAAACAAAATTCGAAAAGAAAGTGGGAAAGTGGGTCTATAACTCCAGAGGAAGTGAGATAAGAAGAACTCTGACAACAATAACTGACGAGGCTGAAAATGCCAAGAGAATGACGTCCTTGAAATTGAGAAATAAGAAACCCTCAATTATTGCATTACTGGACAAATCTGGCCGGTTCCTCCAGCTCCAAGCCCAACGTCACCAAAACAGTATAAAAGCAGGTCGTTGGGGCATATCATATCATATCATATCATATCATATATATATATATATATATATATATATATATATATATATATATTACTGGTAATCTTCTTAGGCACGAAGATATGGTAATTCAGTTGTATTCCAGCTAACAAAATGAAATTGGTTTATCTCAGGAAATGCCCAACAGTTTCGTCTTCCAATGGAGCGTTTATTACATATTCACACACACACACACACACACACACACACACACACACATATATATATATATATATATATATATGTGTGTGTGTGTGTGTGTGTGTGTGTGTGTGTGTGTGTGTGTGTGTGTGAATATGTAATTGTCACAATACAAATGTATCAAATTCATTGTACCTTGGCTAAAGTTGCATACTAGGGAAATCAACTTACGAGTGAATCTGACCTGCACAGGATTCGAACTTGGCCATTTGCTTTAGATGCAGCAGCAGACAATCGACTTGACAACCCGGGTATCTATTGTGGCCTAATGTTCAGATTCCTCTTGTGATAACAATCTTCAATCTTGTTTTCCAGGATCAATGGTTAAGTAAAATCTGTTCATATATGAACAGGAATTGAAAATAGAATTGAATTGAATATAGAATTTAGGCCAAATGCCAAGCACTAGGACCTACGAGGTCATTCAGCGCTGAAACGGAAATTGTCAGTAAAAGTTTTGAAAGGTGTAAAAGAAGGAAAATCTCACAGTTGCACTATGAATCAATTGTTAGGAGAGGGTGGACAGTAAGATGGAAGAAAGAGAATACGAAAGGAGGTACTGTAGAAGAAACAAAGGGGGTTGCAGCTAGGGGCCGAAGGCACGCTGCAAAGAACCTTAAGTAACGCCTACCTACAGTGCACCGCATGAGGTGAAGTGAGGAACTATCCATCTACAGGAAAGAAGCTAAAGGAACCTTTGATTTTGGCAATAGGTTCGACTGTTCAAAAGTATTACAATTTCATAATAACATAAACTGGATTATAATTTTTAAAAATAACCTTTGTTGAGCATAACAAATAATGAGATAAAAGTACCTTTGTTTACTTTCGAAATTGAATATGAACACTTCTTAGCATTGGCACAGTTTTAATTCGTCCTAAGTCTACAAGACCAACTTTACTGCTTCAGTCATGAATACTCTCGTTAACTTCCTCTATTTTTTCCTTTAGGGTTTTTATTCGTTTTTTCTCACGATTTCTAATCTTGGCAAGCTAAATCTGTAAAATTTTACTTCAATTTCAACATAAATCAACTTTAGTTATCTTAATTTTCCACATTCAGTTTTGCCCCAATACTCACGAACACTTTAATCAATTTGAGTTCACTCAAGCCTCAGATAAATTTTCTATCAGGAATACATAAACAAAATATACTGACTGCAAGTTTCCTACAAAATAAAACCCTCTCTATACCTGACACAGAATTATCATCCAATCATTGAGGTGATAAAAATAAAATAGCAAAGAATGAAAAAGAGTCATGAACACTACAGACAATGGCTAGCAATTACACCTAAGAGGATTCTGACAGATTTCACAACAGACTGGTGACTCAGTGGGTGTTGAATCCATTACAAACCTTTGGAAACAGCTCAAGAACATTTTAGATATTAAGACAGCAAAAATAGTTATCTATATTACTCTAGACACATCAAGAACAAGCAATAACTGTAAAAGTGATAACAAAAATCGTAAGGAAAATTAGCATTCTTTTAGGCAACAATCATTGTATGCTACATTTAACTAGGAATTTTATGGATTTTAAGTAACCATATGGAGAATACCTATACTGTTCTTTAGTTAAAACAAATAACCGATATATTACCAGTAAGCAAGGAAAAGCTAAGCTATTCACGTTGAAAGCTCTGATGTACAAGACATCTAACAGAAGGATTACCAAGTGGACATCAATGTTAGTCTGCTCAGACCAGGTTCGCTTTCCTTGCCTCAAGTACAGAAGAGTGGCTCAGTGGCGTAGTCGGTTTGGTTTTGGCCTGCCGCCTCGGTGGCCGCGAGTTCAATTCTCGGGCATTCCACTGAGGGGTCAGAGATGTGTATTTTTGGTGATAGAAGTTCACTCTCGGCGTGGTTCGGAAGTCACGTAAAGCCGTTGGTCCCGCTGGTTCCATGCAACGTAAAAACACCATACAAACAAACATCAAGTACAGATTGCAGTTTTTACAGAGTTCAGTTTTCAGCAACAAGGGAACATCTTCAGGAGAAACTCCCACTCGTACAGAAGTTTGAGCATTTTGAAGAATTTTAACATGAAATATGTACCACTTCGTCAGTTTTCAGATATTTCCTGATTTTTTTTTTTTTTTTCAAATAAGATCCGCCCAAGGGGTGGACCTATTACGCTGCTGAGTCATCACCTTTCAAACCACGTGAAAAATTGAATTGATTGAATTGAATATGGAATTTAGGCCAAAGCCCAAGCACTGGGACTTATGAGGCCATTCAGTGCTGAAATGGAAACTGACAGTAAAAGGGTTAATAGGTGTAATAGGAAGAAAACCTCGCAGTTGCACTATGAAGTAATTAAGAGAAGAGGGAAAGTAAGATGGAAGTAAGAGAATATGAAAGGAGGTACAGTAAAAGGAACGAAAGGGGTTGCTGCTAGGGGCCGAAGGCACGCTGCAAAGAACGTTAAGTAATGCCTACAGGGCACCGCATGAGGTGCACTGACGGCACTACCCCCCACCGGAAAGCCATGTCAAGAGGCATGACCTGGGTAACCTGCAGGCTGGACTTCTCAAAATGGCGAGGTCATATAGCCTGGATTTGTTTTCTTTGTAAGTGCGTTCGTCGCAACTCATTTTACTATTAGTCTGTGACGCTCTGGAGTTGGTTTGTTTGTTTGTATGGTGTTTTTACGCTGCATGGAACCAGTGGTTATTCAGCAACGGGACCAACGGCTTGACGTGACTTCCGAACCACGTCGAGAGTGATGAACTTTATCACCAGAACGCTCTAGAGTCGGAGCTACGGAAACATGGGTAACCTAGGATTTGGAAAATCGCAATGTATTCAATAAGTCTTTAGAGAGGTCATTTGATGACTTGTGCAACTGGAACTCTAAAGGTTCAAGCATTCAATGCATTGCTGGCCTGATGCGATTCTCCTTGCATTGCGATACATTTTATCTATTTATTAATTTATTGATTAATTTTTTTCCTTTTTAATAAGTGAGATCTCTTTTTTCTGTATTTCCCTGTACCTTCTCTTGTTAATGAACAACATACTATTCTTTGGAAGCTTAAATTTCAAGTCAATGGACTCAGTATTGGGCTTCTTCCATATGATTAGTGTTTACCTGCTGAATGATAATAATAATAATAATATATATAATAATAATAATAATAATAATAATAATAATACTAATAATAATAATGATAATAATAATAATAATAATTATTATTATTATTATAATAATAATAATAATAATAATAATAATAATCATAATAATAATAATAATAATAATGATAATAATAATAATAATTATTATTATTATTATTATGATAATAATAATAATATAATAATAATAATAATAACAACAGTAATAATAATAATAATAACAATTGAAAAAGAAACCCACAAAATCACTGTGTATAACGTATTTATTTATGAGTATCTACACTTTATTTTACTCCACAATCAGTGTAAATACTCATAAATAAACACTTTATACACAGGGATTTTGTGGGTTTCTTTTTCAATCTCCAGAAGAAAACTGAAAGAAGTTTTTGTTTGGTCAATAATAATAATAATAATAATAATAATACGAAAACCTGGGTCAAACTAGTGCTAATTTCTAAGGCGAAGGAATTAAAGATTAGGTGGAATTACTTTTAACATATTCGATTCTTATGCTGACGGGGCTCCAAACTGATGCCTTAATTTTCACATGAAAGAAAATAGTAGTGAATTTAACAATATGAGATCGGATGGTTAAAAAAAAAAAAAAAAAAAAAAAAAATCCAAGCCAGGAAAGTGTAAATTACAGTGGCTTTGAAGGATAAACTTATATTCACCATCTGATTTTTATCAATTCGCCTAAAATACTTAAGAAGGTAATTAATTTTCTAATGATTTTGTTTTCTAAGTAATTAATTTTCTAATTACTTTGTTTCTTAAGTCATTAATTTTCTCATGATTTTGTTTCTTAAGTAATTACGTTCTAATGACTTTGTTAAGTATTTCTCTCTCTCTCATGCTCTCTACCCATTACAGACACAAATACACATGTGTGTATACATATACATATTCACACACGCACACACACAAACATACATATATGTGTGTGTATGTGTATGTATACATATACATACATACATATATATATATATATATATATATATATATATATATATACAAATATAAGAGGAAAATCACAATATTCATCTAAAAACAATACTCTGCGCATTCTTAAAAATACACACGTACGAAGAACAACGAAGACGTCTTTTTATAGCTCAGTATTCAGCAAAAGAGAGAGAGAGAGAGAGAGAGAGAGAGAGAGAGAGAGAGAGAGAGAGAGAGAGAATTATGTAATGGTTGACATCCTGAGTGGGCAATCCAACTTTTCCAGCAAGAGGAAGCTGATATATCTCTTTGGAGATATCCTGTTTAAAGAGGACATTGCCATACATACATACATACTTACACAGATATATATGTGTATGTATATAATATAGTATATATAAAAAATATAGAATCTCACAGAAAACCCTTTGTGAATACACATTCTCCAGGCTCAGTAGAATCCTCCTTTAAACTCGACTATATCCCAGCTACGAAGCGCACGTACGGCATGCCTGCAGTACGAGCCTTTGAATTAAGACGATGCTTATCAATGGGATAAGTTTTACACTGCATACTCTCCCGTTCGTTTGAACAGACATGTTTAAAGTCGAGACGCAGACTGAAATATACTCAAAAAGATATCATTATTATAAAATTAATTAACTAATAATAATAATTAATTAAATATTCATATGATATATAATAATAATATTATTATTAGGAGTATTATTATTATTCTATTTATTATTATCATTATTATTATTGTAATCAAATGAGTAAAGTTTCATATGGAACCGACCTTAAACGCTATTAATTGAATCATATATATATATATATATATATATATATATATACATATACATATAATATACTATATATATATATAATATATATATATATATATATATATATATATATATATAGAGGAGAGAGAGAGAGAGAGAGAGAGAGAGAGAGAGAGAGAGAGAGAGAGAATATTTTCAAGGCAAAATGTCTAAATTATAAGAGACATCGAGAATATTTCAGAGTGTAAGATTCATTTCCGACAGAGAGAGAGAGAGAGAGAGAGAGAGAGAGAGAGAGAGAGAGAGAGAGAGAGAGAGAGAGGGTGGGGTGGGGGGCAGGAAGAGTGAACGAAGATTTGGTGTTAATCTTCTTCCTCTATTCACAGGTCTTCTCAAGGATTTTAAATTTATTTTGGGTTCTGATACACTTGGTTTTGAAGTCCCTTCCTTAATCTAAAAAAAAAAAAAAGTATTAAAAAGTCAAACAACCTTTTCCCAAAATAAATCTAATCGTGGAAACATAGTAAAAGAGGACTGGATTCTATTAATACCCGTTTTCGGGGTAATAGACAATTTTCTAAAATACTCTTAATTGATTCAATAAGAAACATTAAAACACCTTGCTTAGCATCCTATGTTGTCAGATACCTTTTTTCATCCACGTGAATCCATAGATAGATAGCAAGTGTAGTATGTTGTAAAAAGTCTATCAAGTGATCATTTTCATGATTTTTATATGAATGTAACAAAGGAAAATAAACATAACTATCATTAGGAATAAGATGAAAGTAAAAAAAAAAAATATGTTTAGTAAGAATAGTTAGGAATTTTTCAATAGAAGACATTCAGATTTTTTTTACTTTTATTTTTTTATTTACTTGTTTATTTATTTTTTATGTGGTGTAGCTCTGACAGCTGGGAAATGGAACACAGGGGCAGACGTTGAGGCACCAGGGATGTGAGAAAGTGTAACTAACATAATTGATGACAATTTAGCTGCATTTTCAAGACTATATTGTTGAATAGGGTTTTAGATATTTGCCATTCAGTCTGTTAAAAAAAAAAGAAAAAAGTATCTGATCTCAAAATTTACTTTTATGATTAAAACTGAAAAGTATCTGATCTCAAAAATTACTTTTATGATTAAAACTAAAAAGTATCTGATCTCAAAAATTACTTTTATGATTAAAACTAAAAAGTATTTTATCTTAAAAATTACTTTTATGATTACAACTATCCTGAAACGCATAAGAAAAACAAACAGTAATGACAGACAATCAAGGATGACATCAAAACACGCACATAAGATTTGTACACTACTCAGCAACTGTTGCACAAATACAGATAATAATCATATAAGAAATCAGTTACCATAAGTTGAAAAAAGGGGAGATGTGCTTGTTAACTGTTTTAACAGCTTAAGAGGATTTTATAAGGAAAAAACACACACACACACATACACACACCAAGAACACCTGCGATATTTCATTAAAACTTCAAATTCCTTCACGTGAGATAAAGTCACGTTAATTAATTTCATGAAGGAAACTGCGCAATATCCATTTCGGGTAAATTAATGGCTTAATGAACTAAATTAATTGTTGACCTCAGGGGTAATTCCATTTCACTTCGTTATAAAAATTATGGCCCTTTGACTCCGTACTTTTAATTAACAATAATAAATAACACAACTAAAAGAGAGGGTGAAATGCAGAATATGCACTTTTACCTAAGTTATGTACATTTGAACAAAGAAGTGAAACAGCGTCAGCCATTTACTGAATGTAGATTGTGCTTGAGACTATCTTACTAAACATAGTATACACCCAGTAGTCAGAAATAAGACTACCCCTGTGGAGGGGGTAGTTCCGTTAGTGCACCTCACGCGGTACACTGTAAGCATTACTTCAGGTTCTTGTTTATATGGTGTGTTTTCACGTTGCATGGAACCAGTGGTTATTCAGCAACGGGACCAACGGTTTTACGTGACTTCCGAACCACGTCGACAGTGAACTTCTATCATCAGAAATACACATCTCAGACACCTCAATGGAATGCCCGAGATTCGAACTCGAGGCCAACGAGGTGGCACGCCAACACCATAACGACCATACCACTGAGACGCTATCACTTTAGGTTCTTTGCAGCGTGCCTTCGGCCCCTAGCTGCAACCCCTTTCGCTCCTTTCACTGTACCTCCGTTCATATTCTCTTTCTTGCTCCTTTTACACCTTTCAAACCTTTTACTTTCAATTTCAGTTTCAGCGCTGAATGACCTCATAAGGCCCAATGCTTGGCCTTTGGTCTAAATTCTATGTTCAGTTCAAAAAATTCAATTCAAAAATAACTCTTCACGATGCATGCGTTGAATGACCTCATAAGTCCCAATGTTTAGCATTTGGCCTAAATTCTATATTCAGTTCAATCAATTCAATTCTGAAATAACTCTTCACGATGCATGGGCTGAATGACCTCTTAAGTCCCAATGGTGACATTTGACCTAAATTATAGATTCAATTAAATCAATTCAGTTCAGAAATAAGACTCTTCACGATGCATGTGCTGAATGACCTTATAAGTCCCAATGTTTAGCATTTGGCCTAAATTCTATATTCAACTCAATCAATTCAATTCAGAAATAAGCCTCTTTGCTTTCGGATAAACATACAAAAGCCTGAAGGAGGCGAAAAAGCAGAGATCAGCAGCAGCATCTCAAGAGGTTACAGGAGGGCGTGGCATCATGACTGCTCAGTAACGGTAACGAGAAGACATTGGAATAGATAGCAGCAACACGCAATGCTCAGCAGCGGCTCTCTTCTCACGAGTGACCCCCTCAATCAGAAAACGGGAATATATCCAATAGATATTTTCTTCTTCTTCTTCTTCTTCTTTGTCTCGTTTACGTCACTTCTAATGAAGATTCACGGAATACCATCCTATTCTCAAATCTTGTGAGCCCCCTTCCCCGTAGGGGGCTATAATGTCGTCGGGGCGCACCTCATGGGGTGCACTGTAGGCATTACTAAAAGGTTCATTGCAGTGTGCCTTGGGTCCCTATAGCTGCAACCCCTTTCATTTCTCTTACTGTACCTCCGTGCTTATTCTCTTTCTTCCATCTTGCTTTCTACCTTCCCCTAAGAATAGTTGCAACTGCGAAATTTTCAACCTTCTTAAGTTACGGAACATTTTCCATGTATTCCTTTTTTTCCCTTGATATCAATAACTCTCTTTTTCCTTTCATTCTTCTTTTATAAGTCGGATAATATTATATTGAAAAATTGGTATTTTATAAGTAGGATAATATTAAAATATGAAAATTTGGTATTTTCTAAGTAGGATAATATTAACAATGTGAAAATTTGGCATTTTCTAAGTAGGATAATATTAACAGTGTGAAAATTTGGCATTTTCTAAGTAGGATAATATTAAAGAATCGTAAATTTGGCACTTTCTAAGTATAATAATATAAATAATGTGGAAATTTGGCATTTTCTAAGTAGGATGATATTAAAAAAGTGAAAATTTGGAATTTTCTAAGTAGGATAATATTAAAAATGGGAAAATTTTGAATTTTCTAAGTAGGATAATATTAAAAATGTGAAAATTTGGAATTTTCTAAATAGAATAATATTAAAAATTGAAAATGTAGTATTTTCTAAGTAGGATAATATTAAAAATGTGAAAATTTGGTAAATTCTAAGTAGGATTATATTAATAATGTGAAAATTTGGCATTTTCTAAGTAGGATAATATTAAAGAATCGTAAATTTGGCATTTTCAAAGTAGGATAATATAAATAATGTGAAAATTTGGCATTTTCTAAGTAGGATATTAAAAATTTGAAAATTTGGTATTTTCTAAGTAGGATAAAATAAAAATGTGAAAATTTGACTTTTTGTGAAAATTTTGTATTTTCTAAGTAGGATAATATGGAAAAGGTGAAAATTTGGCATTTTCTAAGAATGATAATATTAACAATGTGAAAATTTGGCATTTTTTAAGTATGATAATATTAACAATGTGAAAATTTGGCATTTTCTAAGTAGGATAATATTACAAAATTGAAAATTTTTAATTTTCTAAGTAGGATAATGTTGAAAATGTGAAAATTTGGCATTTTCTAAGTAGGATAATATAAAAAATGTGAAAATTTGGCATTTGCTAAGTAGAATATTACTAAAAAATTTAAAACTCGGCATTTTCTAAGTAGGATAGTATTGAAACTTTAAAAATTTGTCATTTTCTAAGTAGGATAATATAAAATGTGAAAATTTGGCATTTTCTAAGTAGGACAATATTGAAATTGTGAAAATTTGGTATTTTCTAAGTAGGATAATATTAAACAATAGAAAACTTTGCATTTTCTCAGTAGGATAATATTAAACAATAGAAAATTTGGCATTTCTAAGTAGGATAATATAAATAATGTGAAAATTTGGCATTTGCTAAGTAGAATATTACTAAAAAATTGAAAATTTGGCATTTTCTAAGTAGGATATTGAAAAGGTGAAAATCTGGATTTTCTAAGTTGGATAATATTAAAAATGCGAAAATCTGGTATTTTCTGAGTAGGTTAATATAAAAAAAATGGCATTTTCTAAGTAGGATAACATTAAAAATGTGAACATTTGGCATTTTCTGAGTAGAATATTAAAAATGTGAAAATTTTGAATTTTCTAAGTAGGATATTAAAAAAATTTGAAAATTTGGTATTTTCTAAGTAGGATAATATTGAAAAGGTGAAAATTTGGCATTTTATAAATAGGATAATATTAAAAATGTGAAACTTTGTCATTTACTAAGTAGGATAATACTAAAAAATTGAAAATAAGGCATTTTCTAATCAGAATAATATTAAAAATGTGAAAATTTGGCATTTCCTATGTAGGATAATATTTAAAAAGTGAAAATTTGGCATTTTCTAAGTAGGATAATATTAAAAAATTTAAATTTTGGGATTTTCTAAGTAGGATAATATTAAAAATGTTAAAATTTGGTATTTTCTAAGTAGGAAACTATAAAATAATGTGAAAATTTCGCATTTTCTAAGTAGGATAATATTAAAAATGTGAAATTGTGGCATTTTGTAAGTAGGATTATATTAAAAAACCTGATAATTTTGTATTTTTAAGTAGGATAATATTGAAAAGGTGAAAATTTGGCATTTTCTATATAGGATAATATTAAAAATGTGAAAGTTTGGGAATTTAGTAAGTAGGTTAATACTAAAAAATTGAACATTTGGCATTTTTTAAGTAGGACAATATTAAAATATTGAAAATTTGCCATTTTCTAAGAAGGATAATACTAAAAAATGTGAAAATTTAGCCTTTTCTAAGTAAGATATTATAAAATTGAAAATTTGGCATTTTCTAAGTAGGATAACATTAAAAAATTTAAACTTTGGTATTTTCTAAAAAGGATAATAATAAAAATTTGAAAATTTGGCATTGTCTATGTAGGATAATATTAAGAAATTGAAAATTTGGCATTTTCTAAGTAGGATAATATTAAAATGTGGAAATATGGCATTTTCTAAGTAGGATATTAAAAAATTGGAAAATTTGGTATTAATGTGAAAAATTTATATTTACTAAGTAGGCTAATATTAAAAATGTGAAAATTTGGCATTTTCTAAGTAGGATAATATTAAAAATGGTGTTGCAGCTAGGGACCGAAGGCACACTGCAATGAACCTCTAGTAATGCCTACAGTGCACCACATGAGGTGGCCCGAGGGCACTATCCCCTACGGGCAGGGTACACAAGATTTGAGACTGCATTTAAATGAGTATAGCAGTATGAATCATAATTTGTCATTGTCCACTTTCCCTTCAAGTTCTATAAAAAAAAAAAATATCTCGTTAATAGACGATTCAGGAAATGATGGAGATGGAAGTTTAGTTAGAATATCTTATTTAACCAGACCACTGAGCTGATTAACAGCTCTACTAGAGCTGGCCCGAAGGATTAGATATATTTTTACGCGGCTGGGAACCAACTGGTTACCTAGCAACGGGACCTACAGCTTACTGTGGGATCCGAACCACATCACATCGAGAAATTAATTTCTAATCGCCAGAAGCAAATTCCTCTGATTCCACGTTGGCAGAGGGGGAATCGAACTCGGGACTACCGAATCGGTAGGCGAAATGAAAGGAGATTAGTGGAAGATAAAGCACAAGCAAAGATGTGAGTGTGGTATTTCACAGGGAAAACCAAGAGCTTTTTTGTTTTTTTTTTTTCGTTTAAAATTATTTCCGTGCTTTATTTCTAGGGAACTAAATGTATCTTCACTTATCACTTACAAAATCTATGCAATTACCAGCCGAACTGTGCATTTTTCCGTTGCAGAAAGTGTATGAGACTTGACATAATTCTGTGCATACCCACACTGGAATGCACTGAGGGCAGTTCTCCGCAAAAAAAAAAAAAAATGAATCTGTCTAATTAATGTCCACTTCGCTTCTGCCTGTCCCTCAAAGAGCAATGCATTTCATTCCATGACACTGATTATGCATTTTCCTTCCGCTACTTAATTTCCATTGCATTTTCTCACTTCGAGAAGCACATCATTTCATTTTCCATTAAAAAACTTTTCTTCGTATTTTCATATGACAAGCTTTGCAAAAATTGCACTTTCCATTGCAAATGCTTTTATGCGATTTTTACAAATCCTCATCGCATTTTTCAGGAATGAAGATATTTATGCATTATCTGATAAAAGCTCTACATTTTCCATCACTGAGAGAAAATTTCTGTAGTTTTCCGTAAAAAAAAGTATTGTATCTTCCATAGCTTCAGGTAAAAAGGCCTTGTATCTTCTGCAGCTTCCCATAAAAAGGCCTTGTATCTTCTGTAGCTTCCCGTAAAAAGGCCTTGTATCTTCTGTAGCTTCCCGTAAAAAGGCCTTGTATCTTCTGCAGCTTCCCGTAAAAAAGCCTTGTATCTTCTGTAGCTTCCCGTAAAAAGGCCTCGTATCTTCTGTAGCTTCCCGTAAAATGGCCTTGTATCTTCTGTAGCTTCCCGTAAAAAGGCCTCGTATCTTCTGCAGCTTCCCGTAAAAAGGCCTTGTATCTTCTGTAGCTTCCCGTAAAAAGGCCTTGTATCTTCTGTAGCTTCCCGTAAAAAAGCCTTGTATCTTCTGTAGCTTCCCGTAAAAAGGCCTTGTATCTTCTGTAGCTTCCCGTAAAAAGGCCTTGTATCTTCTGTAGCTTCCCATAAAAAGGCCTTGTATCTTCTGTAGCTTCCCGTAAAAAGGCCTTGTATCTTCTGTAGCTTCCCGTAAAAAAGCCTTGTATCTTCTGTAGCTTCCCGTAAAAAAGCCTTGTATCTTCTGTAGCTTCCCGTAAAAAGGCCTTGTATCTTCTGTAGCTTCCCGTAAATAGGCCTTGTATCTTCTGTAGCTTCCCGTAAAAAGGCCTTGTATCTTCTATAGCTTCCCGTAAAAAGGCCTTGTATCTTCTGTAGCTTCCCGTAAAAAGGCCTTGTATCTTCTATAGCTTCCCGTAAAAAGCCTTGTATCTTCTATAGCTTCCCAAAAAAAAGGCCTTGTATCTTCTATAGTTTCCCGTAAAAAGGCCTTGTATCTTTTATAGCTTCCCGTAAAAAGGCCTTGTATCTTCTGTAGCTTCCCGTATAAAGGCCTTGTATCTTCTATAGCTTCCTGTAAAAAGGCCTTGTATCTTCTATAGCTTCCTGAAAAAAGGCCTTGTATCTTCTATAGCTTCCTGTAAAAAGGCCTTGTATCTTCTATAGCCTCCCGTAAAAAGGTCTTGTATCTTCTATACTTCCTGTAGAAAGATTTGGTATCTTCTATAGCTTCCCGTAAAAAGGCCTTGTATCTTCTACAGCCTCCCGTAAAAAAAGTCTTGTATCTTCCATAGCTTCCCATAAAAAGATCTTGTATCTTCTATAGCTTCCCGTAGAAAGGTCTTGTATCTTCTATAGCTTCCCATAAAAAGGTCTTGTATCTTCTATAGCTTCCCGTAGAAAGGTCTTGTATCTTCTATAGCAAAAAGGTCGTATTTTAGTTCTGTATCTATTTTATGCGAATTGTAGAAAGGTGTATCCTCTACTTCCGTAGAAAGGTATGGGTCTTCTACAGCTTCCAGTAAAAAGGTCTTGTATCTTCTAGTTTCAAACACACTTATGTATTTGCCACAGAGTCAACCTTGTGCTTAGAAACCATCTATCAAAAAAAAGTTTGAGAGGAAAACGACCAAAAAATACAAAATCACAAACAATTTTTTTTTTTTTTTAACCCCTAGCCCATTGGTCTCTGTTGCCAGGACGATGTCGGATAAGCTGGGTTTTAATAAACAAATGGACAATAGGATTAAGATATCGCGATGGTGTTATGCAGTTATTATTTGGACAGATCAAGAGTTCGAATAGGATGACGACCGGATACATTTGGTATGCAAAACGTTCGGGCTTGTATGATGCGCTCTTTGTCGTCTATTGTTATTATTATTATTTTGTTTATGTTTTGTATTTATTATTCACGTGTGAGTTTTATAGTTTGTTAACATTCTCTCTCTCTCTTCTTCTCTCTCTCTCTCTCTCTCTCTCTCTCTCTCTCTCTCTCACACACACACAAACACAAATGAATCTTATAATTTATCATTTCAACTCTCCTTTCCATTTTTTGTGTTCAGAATTGAGTTACATCTCTCTCTCTCTCTCTCTCTCTCTCTCTCTCACACACACATACACACACACACACACACACGAAATGAGTCATAAAACTGATTATCTCAACTGTCCTTTCCATTTCATGTTCAGAATTGAGAGTTACAATTCTCTCTCTCTCTCTCTCTCTCTCTCTCTCTCTCTCTCTCTCTCTCTCTCACACACACACACACACACACACACATAAACACACACACTTTCGCAAATGAGCCTCATAATGCATTATTTCATTCTCTTTATTTTTCGTCCATCTATGAGACTTACAATTTCTCTCTCTCTCTCTCTCTCTCTCTCTCTCTCTCTCTCTCTCTCTCTCTCTCTCTCTCTCTCTCTCTCTCTCTCTGCCTTCCCTGAAAATAAATAAAATTATTAATAATAAACTAAAAATAAGATTTGCAGAAAAAGGAGAGAGAGAGAGAGAGAGAGAGAGAGAGAGAGAGAGAGAGAGAGAGAGAGAGAGAGAGAGAGAGAGAGAGAGCATTTTAGATGTAATCTCTGTGCACTGAATAAATACATAACACGGGTTTGGGTGGAGTAATATAAGCTGAAATTATTCAGGTTAGATATGCATCTTCAGACGTGTAAGATGACTTGATATAATATATTCAGTTCTAAATATATCTCAAGCCATCGTTTTGTTTCAATTTTAAATTTGTAGACATGATTTTTATATCCATGCAGGTTTCAATTTTACCTAGGTTATGTAAATTAGAAAAGCGTGATTATTTTTTCTTTCTACAAATTACAGTAATTACAGTATTGTCGTTTGAAGCTCCTTCCCGCTAAGATCCTGTTCAGTAGAGCTGTTTCAAAATAATTAATAAATAAATCCCGTACTAAGTAACTTTTTTAAATCAATTAATGAACAATTGAAAAACATCTTTGCCCGTAAGTTACATGTCAAAATGGATCCCAATTAATACAACACTGTTGTGAAATCATAGCTTTCAACTCAACATCATCAACGCAGAGAGAGAGAGAGAGAGAGAGAGAGAGAGAGAGAGAGAGAGAGAGAGAGAGAGAGAGCATTTTGCACGCGTGAACCTGGTGCCGGTCACGTACATACCTTTCATCGGCATATCAATTATCATAGAAAACGGGAATCCAGCCTCGAACCGTTAGTTTTATGCCTGAACAAAATGATTTTGTTTTTAGTTATGATAATGCCGTATAACACACCCTAAATTTGTAGAAAATAAATGTTAAAGAGTAGCTTGAATCTCTTACATGGGAAAAGCTAAAACTCTACTGAAACGTTTCAGGGAGAACATAATCTGAGAATAGCTACGGTCGTTGTCAATCCCCTTGAGGGACACCAGGTGCTAAAGGGCTCTTGACGTATTGGTCTGAAAAAAAATCTCCTCAGACCTTTTTTTAACCTTAAATTAGCGGCTATAATAGCAAAGGCCGTCGTGAACAACTGATTTTACTCTTCTGCAATCGAACTTTTCTCATAAATAGTATAAAATAGTATTCAGCCTTCATCGTCTTTGGCGAACAAGTATTGAGATATTTTCTGCAACCATGGAAACTGTTATAATCTGTCAGATCGCCGTTCAGTAGGATTTTACTACGACTTCCAGTTAGTTCCCAATCATCAGAGGCTTTATTCCATCTATACTTATTTCACTGGAGGCCTGTCAAAATCAAGCTAAAAACCCAAGACACAACGCGTTTAAATCCACTTTGCAATCTGATCTAAATGAACACGGACTTCCAGCGTCAACAATTTGTACATATTTTTGGTTTAAAAAAAAGTAGGAGCGAAATTTCCAGGCAAAATAACGCAGGCAGTTTTATTAATAAGATTTATCACCATCACCTTTGTATTATGCATATTACTAAAATAATCGCCGACAGGAATAATGTTCGGCTATCTTTTAACTCCTTCTTTCATAGCAATATATCTTCGTATATCGAATAGGATGTACATCAATGTAATTAGCAACCTAAAAAATTAAATTCTTGTGCGCTAATTTATTCGTTCATTTACTTATTCAGTGACATAATGGTCTGTGCGGTAATGTATACAGTTAATTATTAAAACCGTTCGTGTTTTCTTTACATATGCATAGGCAACTGTGCGCACGCGCGAATTCACTAAGCAATTCATAACGATAATAGAATCCCTTGGAGTGAGTTGTTCGGTAAACTTTGGAATTCTCCTCCCGCTTCAGTTTCCCCTGACTCTTATGAAGTTCCTTTTGCTTTAGCCCTTATTATGGTTGTCTTCTTCTGGCCTGGGCTACATATGTATACGTTGGTTTGCTCAAATGCTGCAAGCTCTGCATTATACCACAAATAACTTTCATATATATATAATATATATATATATATATATATATATATATATATATATATATATCGAATTTTTTTATCACATCACCGTGATTCATATACATGCATTAAGCTACAAATGTCCTTTAATATCCAATTCGGTCTACCTCAGAATTAATAGTGTTCCATGTGCTAACCGAAGGGAAATTTTTAGTTGATAATAATAATTCCGTCCTCCCGTGGATTCGAACCAGCGCACTGAGGAGAAATCAGGACTTCAGTGACGTCTTTACCGACTTGGCCAACAAGTGAGGATATCAAAGGACATTTGCAGCTTAATGTGTGTGTATATATACATATATATAGGTTCTCGAAACTTCTCGTTTTGTATATACACCTACACCATTATGGATTTCTTCACCACTTTAGTTGACTCGTGTTATTATCATTTTATGACAAACAGGACAAAGAACAATTGTCATTAAAATACTGAATATCTGTTCCTCACGAAGTTCTTCGTTGGACGAGTGGTTTTCGCGCTCGGCCACCAATCCGGTGGTCCGAAGTTAGACTCTCGGCTCGGCCAACGCGGAATCAGAGGAATTTATTTCTGGTGATAGAAATTCATTTCTCGACATAATGCGGTTCGGATCCCACAATAAGCTGTAGGTCCCGTTGCTAGGTGA
>NC_061108.1:126583738-126618738 GCF_015104395.2 Macrobrachium nipponense
GTTGCTAGGTGACCAACTGGTTCCTAGCCACGTCAAAAATATCTCATCCTTCGGGCCAGCACTAGGATAGAGCTGTTCATCAGCTCCTCAGTGGTCTGGTGCCAGCCCTTTATAGGAGAGCTGTTCATCAGCTCCTCAGTGGTCTGGTGCCAGCCCTTTATAGGAGAGCTGTTCATCACTCTCAGTGGTCTGGTGCCACCCACCCCTTTATAGGAGAGCTGTTCATCAGCTCCTCAGTGGTCTAGAGTAAAACCAAGAAAGACATACTTAGCTTTTGACAGTGAGGTCATTTGAAATAATAATAAAAACAACGCTGACGCTGCTTTCAAAGAAGGAAAGGCAATTAGTTCTCTAATGAGTCCCGACTCTGATTGGATACGCGTCACTCCTAACAAGTAGTAAGCTCGGGATGCTAATATAACAGGATAATGGAAAGGTTGACGCTTGCATCTATAATGCTTGCAAGGTCCATAATGCGTCTACAATGCTTGAGAGATGAATCATTGCATATTTGAGTCTAGATCATGATGCTGGTTTATTTCGCTTCAAAAACACACAATGGAAGAAATTAAATGTTTGAAATAACCGTTCAATAAAGTCATTCTAAGAAAACTAATATTGTTAGAGTTGGCGAACAAATAGTTTCATTAGTCTTGAGTAGTTCATTTACGTAAATCGTCAATAGCAAGAGAGTACTATGTCATTTGTTTTCTGTTCACTCAAGTATTTCCTAACTCCTACGTCTTTTCATCCTTCAAAAAGCAGGTATGATCGGTTCTTCGGCCATGGGTTAGATAAGGACATTAAATAGCCAATACGTTCGGTTTGTAAATTCAATGAAGGGGTATGTTGCATTCAATGCATTTCAGCTGTGTTCGAGGTCGCTTTGCTAACTGCATAAGTCTATAATTCAACTCCCAGAGAGCTCGTACATTCACAATGCCAAGCAAAGTTCCTCGTTGGACCAGTGGTTTTCGCGCTCGGCTGCCAATCCGGTGGTCCGAAGTTCGATTCCCGGCTCGGCCAACGCGAAATCAGAGGAATTTATTTCTGGTGATAGAAATTCATTTCTCGGTATAATGTGGTTCGGATCCCACAATAAGCTGTAGGTTCCCGTTTGGCTAGGTGACCAATTGGTTCCTAGCGACGTCAAAATATCTAATCCTTCGGGCCAGCACTAGGAGAGCTGTTAATCAGTTCAGTTTTCTCTTTTTTGGAAAAGGTCTGGTTAAACTCCAGATATCTTAACTTTTAACTTAGCAATGCCATGAAAAATAATTTTATAATTTTAATTTAACAACAAAACTACGAATTCCAAGTTTCATATTTAAAATAATTGATAATTTCATAGTGCATAAATGCACAAATGCCCCATTGAGTAATAATAATAAAAAAAACCTAGCTCACATTACACCTTGTTGAATTCGAACCCTTATTAAAAAAAACAAAAAAAATACTCATGGTGTAAAGGGTTGGCTATAAACATCAGGCTAGCACCTGGCAAGACAAAATATTGAACAGAACTGAAAATAAAAGCCTGAAAATCAAATAATTTCTTCATCATTGGTCCGCTACAAATCATTTTCACAAAATCGAACTAAAACCCATCGATAGGTCTAACCAAAGACGTCAAATCAGTCGTCGCATATCTGATAATGATTACATTCTTCTGCCACGAGGACATTTTTAATCAGCAAAAAGAATACACAGTTAATGGTTCCAACGTTTCAGGACCGAGCGGCTTACAGGTGCATCGTGAAGAGACTTAATAATGAATGAGACTCACAGCAATAATAAATTATATCAAAACAACACCTAGAGATACAGGCACATTCTTTTAACTCTTAAAAATATGGACTGTACATGTTGAAACAATCCTAATAGCAAAACTTTAATATTTAACAAAAACTCTAGGATTTAGATGATATTTAATGATTTACATATAAACGTGACGTTGCTAATGTTTGGTGATACTGATGTTTGGTGATCCTAAGTGCTACAGTTTGTAATGGCAGCTAATCCGGATGCTCAGTACATACATACATACATACATACATGCGTATGTGTATATGTGTGTGTATATATATGTCTGTGTGTGTAGTATATATACAATTCTTCATTCCTTTCTAAGTACTTTATTGAGCTGCTGACGTTTCAAGACTTTTAGTACCATTTTCAAAACTACATAAAATAAATAGACATGAAAAAAACAGTTTTTTAATGTCTGGTTTTTTTATGTCCGTTTCTTTATTATGTAGCCCACAAAATGGCTGTTTACTGGATTGATGGAGCCCACCCTTAAACTTCGCTCTCGCTCTCTCTCTCTCTCTCTCTCTCTCTCTCTCTCTCTCTCTTCTCTCTCTCTCTCTCTCTCTCTATATATATATATATATATATATGTGACGTTTTTTATAGATTGTTCCGTCTACCCAGATATTAATTAATTAAATTTGATTTGGAAAACGGCAGCCATTTCTTCCAATATCAGCTGATTTTTAGTAAAAAACGCGGGAAACCCAAAACCCGCCAGCCCGAGTAGAGTTCCCCAGTTAGGTGGAAAAAAGAGTCTTTTGTCAGCTTTAGGGACGTATCTCAAAAGGGAAGGATGTAGGCGATTGGTACTTCTTAGACCTATTTCTTAAGCTCTTTTTTTCCTGTGACCCCTCTGCTGGCTGTATGTTTTGTTTCCAGGATTTGCCTTGCTCGTGGGGGGTCAAGCTGACTCCCAACACCCAAGCAAAACGCCTGCCATCGCCCCCAGTCGTCTCGAGACGTGACCTCGGAACGGATGTCCAACCACCTGCCTTCCTGTTAGGCCTCAAAGCCAGGGCCACGCTTTTTTCTACAAAGAGGCCACTGAAACACGACATCCAGGTACGTCTTGTGAAACAGCATATTGCCAGTCCCTTATCACCTATTATCTATTTGATCCTCGTTTTCCCAATTCAATTTCCAACCCAAAAGGAACTCATCCTTTTGTTCCCTCTCACTGCCTCATGGCCGCATGCTTCCTTGTGTGATCATCCCAAACCAATGAAGTCATTGCATACCTCAGTGAAACATTAAAAGTTTCCTTCTCCCCAGTGTTAGAGAATTAATTAATCAAACAAGAAGTCATTTTTGTCCTTTTATGCTCGTCTAATCTGGATTCTTTTCCAGATTCCCTGAGCCACGTTGTCATGTCTCTCTGCCCGTAAGTGCATTACTTACCAAGTTTATGAAACCGAGCTTCACAAATCCATTTTGAGCCAGCTATTATCCATTTGTGAGAGATATATAAGTCCCAACGTGTGGACTCTGCATTTACCTTTCTCCAGGCAGTAACCGGGCCTTTTGTAAATAAATAGCTGTAAAGTAACGAGCTGAGTTTCTGGCGACCTATTCCTCTAGATTAATTGTCCATTATAAAATTAGTTTTGGTACGGTAAGTTAAAGCAATTTCCTCTTGAAATCCCTCAATTATTTCCGTTTACGTATATAGCCTCTCTCAAGGTCCCGGCTAATACGTAACAGTGACGACTGCTTGCCAGCATCGAATCTGGGCTTGCTTAAAAAAAGCTTGTAAATCGTTGTCCCTTGTAAAACGAATGTAAATGTTTTCAAAAGCGCAAACAATGCTCACTTGCAGGGAAAGACACACTGGCTCACGGTAAGGTATTCCACTCATTAATATGATTATTACTATAAACCAATGTTAGCTTAAGGTACGTTTAAGTATGTTTATTGTCGAAGTGTTTAAACAAGTGTGAAGTGAGAAATAAAAAGTTATTATTATTGTAACAGCGAAAGCGCCAGGAGCTTTATTTAGCGGCGAGCAAACAATTTGCCCCGCGAATTCTCGTTACTTTGTGCTGTCCTCGTCGGACGAGACAGAGCACTGTGTGTAGAATAGAATGCCAGAAAGAACCCAGATCAAAAACTAGGAAGTGCTTTGCCAGGGTTTATTGCTGTGTTGGAAAGCTAGCTAGTTAGGAGTGTTTTACTAATAGTTACGGCAAAAGAAGTGTACAATTCTTTTGTCTGTGATATGTTAGGGAATTCATTTTTAACTTAGTTTCATTCCAAGTGTTGGTACTGCTTAGCTCTCAGCTTAATTCAGCTTCGCGCCTGCGCGGGTCTCAACCAACCTTCGTTCTCACAAAGAGGAGTCAGCCATGTTGTTACTCTTCGTTAAGCATTACCTAAACAATTTAAGCAAAGTAACGTAAGTGTCGAAGTTTTAATGTAAACAATATCAATCTCGGTACTAGTATCTATCGTTCTGCCAGAGAAATTAATGTAATTCGCCTTGAATAAGAAATTAGAATTGCGTGTTGTAAATCGCCTCGCATTTACAGAGAATCAGCTGATTCGCCATCACTGCTAGCACACCGCGCTTGCTAGCCCGCGCTGCCCAAACCCGCTCACAAGTCGTTTCACGTCGCATCGCTCACTTGCTCGCCTGAGCGAAAAGTTTCATTTCACTTCGTACTTAACGTAACTCATTCACAAATGTTTGCTAACATCGTTAAAATCCCTTACCGCCGTCATTTGCACTGTTCACAGGGACCTAGTAATCTTACATAAAGTTAACGTAAATCTTAAAAGTAGAGTAAATTACAAGAATTGTTAACGTAACACGCGTTTGTGAAATTCATATTGAAACGCAAATCATTTTCATAAGCGCAAGCCGCTTACTATTAACGTAAAAATCGTTCAACGCGAGCGCGTTATCATTTTCATAAAAACGTTATCCAAAGCAATTCTTTCATTTCACGTTAACGTAAGTAAATCATTTAACGCAAGTTGCGTCATATTAAACTAAACATTAGTAGTTCAATTCAATATAAGGGAGTTCATTCATATATCATTTTCACCCTCTCCGAGAGAGAGAGAGAGAGAGAGAGAGAGAGAGAGAGAGAGAGAGAACCAGAACCCAGTATTCACGAAGCCAAGAGTACTACATCTTACCATTAATTATAGCATGCAGAATAACATTATTTTAGTCTCTTGTGTCTTTCATTTACACTGAGCGTGATACGTACGCGCCTGTGTCCCTTGCAGTAAGCAAGCATTTATTTATTTCATTTATCGAGTACTTCAGCGAGGGACTGGGCATTTTCAATTATTACCTGTCGTTGCCCGAGTGGTCTTTTCATTTTCTTTTATCACAAAAGACTTGCGTATACCGCAAGCACAACCCGCACAGTGTGCCACGCAAATTCATTACTTCCAGACAGGGAAGTCGTTACCAGTTTAGGACTGGCCACCACCAGTGCACGTCAGGTCTTACCATTTTACAGTGCCACTAATTCTTGACACTGTCCATCGACTGGCTGCTGAAGTACTCCCACCTTTTACTTTCTCTCCTCCACTATTACCCTCTGCCACGAACCAGCGTACCATTTCACTTCAGTATATTTAAGTATACTGCATGTAGTGTCCGGGACACACCAGCACGATACCAGTGCTCCAGGAACGCCTCCTCATAAGTGCCATTGCACCTGTACAGGCCGTACAGGTAGCCATTAAACCTGCGTGTCCGTCCTTACGGAACGCCCAAGTAATTAGTGTGTCCGTGTACAAGGGTCAGTGATCCTTCGGAACACTCAACAAGGGAACGCCTCCCGAAGTGCCGCAATACCAGCCCTAAGTGCTGTCAAACCTGCGTGTCCGTCCTTACGGAACGCCCAATCCATTAGTGTATCCGCTATCCCGGATCACCCAATCAAGGGAACGCCTCCAGAAGTGCCGCAATACCAGCCCTAAGTGCTGTCAAACCTGCGTGTCCGTCCTTACGGAACGCCCAATTGATTAGTGTGTCCGTGTACAAGGGTCAGTGATCCTTCGGAACACTCAACAAGGGAACGCCTCCCAAAGTGCCGCATGCCAGCAACTACTAGTGCTGTCCAAAAGGAATGCCTCCTGAAGTGCCATCGCATCTGTACAGACGTACAGGTAGCCCTATACCTGCGTGTCCGTCCTACGGAACACCCATCATTAGAGTATCCACCATTGGATCACTCCCCCAAGGAACGCCTCCATAAGTGCCGTTACACCTGTATTGGACCTACAGGTAGCCCATTCCAGCGTCTCCCAAGTTGGGAATGCCCGTAAGTGTGACGTACACCGCACACTTCAGTTCGATTTTTTCCACCTCATCAGAAGGGTGCCAATACACAAAGTGCCACCGAGCACCCAGTCTTTTCAGACTTTTCATTACCATTATCGCAGAACCCATTCCAAGTGAGTGCCGCTTTCCAACAGTAAGGCACTCCCGGTGCCCATTCCATTCAGTACCCTTCCTGGCCATTATTTTCATTTTCATCAGAGCCTCTACTGCAGCCTACGGGAAATGTCTTCCCCTGCTTCCCGAACAACTTTCTTTGCCATAGAGCTAGAGAAGCTCGAAAAGCCCTCATAACTCTAGGCAAGGATGACCGGTTACACTGGACCCCCACCAAGCACATTGACCAGTGGATAAATGGCGCAGCAGGATGCCGCACGCTTACAAGAAACGGGAAGAAAGAGAAAACAAGAGAAAAGCCAGAGAAGCAGAAAGGAAGGCACGTGAAGAAGAGAGAAAGCATGAGCTAGCTCTCATAGATGACGCAATCTCTCTGCTAGTTTCTAAGCCCCAGACCATGAGCTGGACTCCCGGTAAGAGGTGGTTGCGGAGGTTCTGCACCACTTGTTGTGTGCGTGGGCATGCTGTGGATTCCGACCAGTGCCCAAGTCGATCTCTACCTTGGGATGAGAGCTTCCAGGGTGAACTTCTCCAAGGCTACCATGTAGCCCTGCCTGATGAACAGTCTCCTGCGGCCTATCAGTGGGTACAAGTCATGGCCGACACCGAAGCCCAGGTCTCCCTTATTTCAAGAAAGGCATTGCCTAGGGGTGCCAAAATCCAGACGGACGAAGAAATTCAGTTCGAATGGATTGACGGTAACCTCTATTCTGTTCCTTCGGTCCTTCTGAATGTAGAAATGCCTTTCTGGACCAGGAGACCAGGGAAACCACATTATGCCGCCTGGGCGTAGTTGACCAATTCCATGATGTTTATCAGGTGATATTGGGCCGAGATCTACTAAAGCTGTATCTCCCCCTGGACGCAGCTCCCACTACCAGATGCACCGGATCCCTGCAGCATGCCTCATAATGAAACCTCAATTTTAGGTTCAGAAGGCTAGTGCCTCCAATGTCCCCGACATCCTTTCTATTTGCGAACCTGGCCCTGACCCAGTGTCAGAGCCGAAGTTCCTCCGCATCATCTCAGCCTCTTACCATTTCACTGCCTACCTCCTCCACTTTGGAGAGGTTAAGCCCACCAGTTAACCCCACGGACTTGTTTCCGAGGGTGATTCAACGGAGGATTCCTTAACCTCCCTACCTCAAATCACTGCCAGAGAGGACTCTTAACCTGTGCCAGAGCACACTGCCAGCCTTGGTGACTCCACAGATTCGTAACCTGTGGGGCCATCTCAGCCATTACCGTCCAGTGCCACAGAAGAGGTTCTGGAACAAGGTCTGCCGCGACTGTGACCGCAAGGGTCACATGTCTGCCAATTACAGAGGGTGCGCTAATCACAATATTCCTGCCATCGCAATGGCCGTCACCAATCCTTCATCACTAGGACCCCAGCTAAGGGCCCTATAACCATCGCACCTCATCCAAAGCCATTATCCGCCAAGCCACGTCAGAGCCTACGACGACTCTGGCGCTCAAATCTCCCTGATACGGGAAGATCGAATCCCCCGAGGGCTAATATTGACAGACGTCAACTGATAACCATTGAAGGGATCAACCATATCAAGCTGATCCTTCCGACCGTACAATTGAGGGTCACCAACGACTCATTTTTCCAGAATTTGTACCCTTGCAGTTGCAAGCTACATTCCAGGAAGTTACGACTCCTCCTAGGGCAAGACATGAAGTCTCCCTCGCATTTCAAAAAGCCTAGGGGTCCTAACCCTCGACATATCACCCTCCAAAGCAAGGAAGTTGGGAGTCATCGAAATTCTACTTCCTCCAGGAAGTACATCCACCAACAGTCTCCCCCGTTACCAAGGAGGGAGATTGATCATTCATAGTTCCGTTGCAAAACCTGCAACGTAATAGGCCACTCTACTAATTGGCCTAGGTGGCCCTCTAGCCGACTACCAGCAGCGGACAATGTCCATTTTCCACAGGCTTAGCCTTCAACAAGAGACAGGAGCCTCTGTCTCCCATTTCCAAGGGCACGCTGAGAGGTATTGCACCTCCGGTTACCCCGCCACAGGAGTCCCAGTCGACCGCTCAACTCTCTGCCTGCATGCCACTTTGGGCAGCACTGAGCAGTGCCAAGCTCCGTCCAGCCTGGGACGTAGAGCCACCCACAGCAACTTGACTTCTGCGCCTGGCCCCGAGCTAGCGCTGGCGCCTAACCTTATCAAGGGTCCTCCTACAGGAGATCCTCCAACAGGCATGGAGCTTACCGCAGCCCATGGCCAATCCAAAGTCCATGAGTCTTCTTCACCCTCACCACTGTCGCCAAGAGGATGGAATGATGAACCTCCGGCCAGACCTCAACCTTCATACCTCCTCTCGGGAAAACCCATAGGAACTGCCCCACCAGACCAGGAGTCAGCCTGGAGTTTTACCCCTACGACGGCTGTCGCAGCAGCCGGAGGGTGAGGGCCTCCCCTGCAGTAGGTTCCACCTCTACGACGGTTTGCTGCAGATACCGAAGTAGGGTGTTCTCCTGAAATCCCTCAGGCTACCACTGCCTCTGCTCCCTGACGGCGTTTCTGGCCTTTCCCCAGAGTCGGTGCCTCCGTCTACTCCTAGGACTGGTATAGCCAGGTCCTGGAGGAATAAGAAGAAGAAGAAGACGTAGCAAATCATTAACACACTAACCAAAGAGCCCCACATGCTCTCCTTGACACCTGTGCCCGAGGTACAGTGTCGCATTCAATTGCAGAGTGATCCTGGCACCTACCCAGAGAAGGTAAGCCAGCCTGATCTCTGCCAGTAAACTAACCCTCTAACCCCATAGAAATGGTGATACTAACCCTCACTTAAATATAATTACCTCATTACATTTCCATCCTGGTAATGCACTAACAACTCATCATCCTCACGCACCATTACCTCACCTCATGTATTTTAACAATTCCTGCGACACATCACTGCTGTGCGTACCACACTCTGGAATGGTTGCGTCTTCATTTAACTATATTGAGTAAGTTAGGCTAATGATTTAGTACCAGGGCATTAGGTTAGTAGCAGTAGAATTTTCAAGTAACCTATCTAGGGGTAGAGTAGAATGTCGTCACAGACAACCCGTAGTTATTACTTAGGCTAGACTACCATTACTACATTAACTTTTAGTACACTTAGCATCTCCACCTATAAGTTAGGTAGGCCACTGTAGTTAGCTGTATCGCTGCTCAAAAAAAACTTTTCAAGTTGGAGTAGGAGAACTGGGTAGTCGAGACGATCAATTTATTTAAGCCAAGACCTTCACGCCCAGCCGGAAGGGGAATGAATGCCTTCTTAACAGGGGGAGCTGTGACGTTTATAGATCGTTCCGTCTACCCAGATATTAATTAATTAATTTGATTTTTTTTTTTGGAAAACGGCAGCCATTTCTTCCAAATATCAGCTGATTTTTTAGTAAAACGCGGGAAAACCCAAAACCCGCCAGCCAGAGATAGGGGGTTCCCCAGTTGGGGGAAAAGAGTCTTTTGTCAGCTTTAGGGACGTATCTCAAAAGGAAGGATGTAGGCAGATTGGTACTTACTTAGACCTATTTCTTAAGCTCTTTTTCCTGTGATCCCCTCTGCTGGCTGTATGTTTTGTTTTCCAGGATTTGCCTTGCTCGTGGGGGGTCAAGCTGACTCCAACACCCAAGCAAAACGCCTGCCATCGCCCCCAGTCGTCTCGAGACGTGACCTCGGACGGATGTCCAACCACCTGCCTTCCTGTTAGGCCTCAAAGCCAGGCCACGCTTTTCTACAAAGAGCCACTGAACACGACATCCAGGTACGTCTTGTGAAACAGCATATTGCCAGTCCCTTATCACCTATTATCTATTTGATCCTCGTTTCCCAATTCATCAATTTCCCAACCCAAAAGGAACTCATCCTTTTGTTTTTCCCTCTCACTGCCTCATGGCCGCATGCTTCCCCTTGTATGATCGTCCCAGACCAAGTGAAGTCATTGCATACCTCAGTGAAACATTAAAAGTTTCCTTCTCCCGTGTTAGAGAATTAATTAATCAAAACAAGAAGTCATTTTTTGTTTTTTTCCTTTTATCTCATCTAATCTGGGATTCTTTTCCAGATTCCCTGAGCCACGTGTCATGTCTCTCTGCCCGCAAGTGTTGCATTACCCAAGTTTATGAAACCAGCTTCACGAATCCATTTTGAGCCAGCTATTATCCATTTGTGAGAGATATATAAAGTCCCAACGTGTGGACGCTGCATTTACCTTTCTCCAGGCCAGTAAGGGCCTTTTGTAAATAAATAGCTGTAAAGTAACGAGCTGAGTTTTCTGGCGACCCCTATTCCTCTAGATTAATTATCCATTTATAAAGTTTTTTTTATTTTTACGGTAAGTTAAAGCAATTTCCTCTTGAAATCCCTCAATTATTTCCGTTTACGTATAGCCTCTCTCAAGGCCCGGCTAATACATAACAATATATATATATATATATACATATATATATATATATATATGATATATATATATATATATATATATATATATATATATATATTATATATATATATACATATAGATAGATAGATGATAGATATGCTTCTTAGATAGGTGATAGATGCACTGTACTTGTACAATGTGTGTGTGTGTGTGTGTGTGTGTGTGTGTGTGTGTGAACATCTGAGCAGGCAACGTGTACCCACTGAATGTATGTTTGTATCTGTCACGACATGAAAATCTCGTACTAATCACCACATTAGAACATTTATATATTCGTTTACTCCCTTCCCTTTTCTATCTAGTCTTTCTATACTTATCCTATCTTCTCCTTTCTTCACATCTTTATTATTATTATTATTATTATTTATTCACACCAGCGTTCTATTCCCCCGTTTTCATCTTTATTGCATTTATATGATTCTTTTGCGTTTTCTCTTATCCTTCCCTTCTCCCATTTGTGGCTCCTATTCCATTCATTCGCCTCTTATCTTCGCCTATACGTCTACTCCCTTCTCCGCGTCATTCCTGTAAGTGCCATTTAATCTCATTTTTCTCCTCCGGTAGAAGACCCCCACCCCCACCCACCCCTCCCCTGCCCCCCACCCCTCCAACCCCCACCCCTCCCTGCCCCCACCCACCCCCCTCCTCCTCCTCCGCTCCTCCTCCCTCCCCTCCCATTCCATTTTGCCCTTTTACCAAGCTGATGCCTTTCTTGGGACATCATTCTTCAGGAAACTTCGGCCATATACTGAATAACTGCCGAGAGAGACTTGCCGATTATCGGTTTTCTTCAAGCCTGGAAAATCTTATTCACTTTTAAACAAAACCAAAAAAATAACACACACACACACACAAACATATATGCACAGAGCTAAAATGTCCTTTAATATCTAATTCGCTCTACCTCGGAATTAATATATTTCTATGTATGTTAACCGAAAGGGGAATAGTTTTTTTTATAGTTGATAAGAAATTTGTCGGCTCATGGGTTCGAACCACGGAACCTTGCAAGAATTCAGGACTTAGATTGACGGCGTTTTACCCACAATGCACTTCCTGAATTCTGGTACCGAGGTTCGAGCCCACGAACCGACGAATTTCTTAGCAACTAAAAAGTTCCCCTTTTGTTAACATATCTATATATATATATATATATATATATATATTATATATATATATATATATATGAAAATATACTAATTATTCCGAGGTAGGGCGAATTAGGTTGTTTTAAAGGATAACCATTTGTAGCTTAATGCGTGTATATGAATCACGGTGATGTGATGAAATTCATATATATTATATATATATATATATATATATATATATATTATATATATATATATATATACACTACAATCTATTTCATATTAAATGAATGTCAGTATAACTGAATGCTTTCCCCAATAAACTGAGCTTTATATATTACATGCATGCATCCACACACCTCTAAGCATCAAATTCATGTATACGATATTCATTTAATATGGAAACAAATACAGTCTAACTTTTTTCTGTCCTAACATTTCTTAAAGCAGAGATCTTGACAGATGGCAACAAGACCAAAATAAACTTTCATTTCAGCCACCTCTTAGCAGATCCATTTGTTAAAACTAAAGACTATTTGACGATCGTTCATAAAACACTCACTTTAGCTAGACTTTTCATGCGAACACTAATAGGTTTTTCTTTTTCCTCGCCGATGTCCTCAGCGAAGCTTTTAATACTGTCACTGAATCGTACACAAAATGGACATTTTTTTCTAGCTACCAATATAAATTAAAACAAGTAAAAAAAAAAAAATCTTCGGCGCAATAGAGTTTTTTTCTGTACAGCCGCTACAGCGCATAATCAAGGCCCCCAGAAATTACCACCTATCTATCTTTCGTAGTTTCTGTGTAATGCCGTATGAGCCGCGGCCCACGAAACCTGAACCACGGCCTGTTGGTGGCCTGACCCATATCGTTGCCAGGAGGATGATTAAGGCTAATTTTAACCTTGAATAAAATCAAAGCTACTGAGGCTAGAGGGCTGCAATTTGGTATGTTTTTGAATGATTGGAGGATGGATGATCAACAAACCAATTTGCAGCCCTCTAGCCTCATTAGTTCTTTAAGATCTGAGGGCGGACACAAAACGTGCGGACGGACAGTCAAATACAGCACAATAGTTATCGTTTTGAAAACTGTTAAGTGAAGCAACACTTATAGATGTTTTTATTTTAACTGCTTCCAGTTCCAAAGCAATATTCCAAGCGCTAATTAACACGACAAAAAAATGAGAAAAGAAATACTTATTGGCGCTTGTAGGTCAGATGCCAGCCGCTGAATAATTCGTCCCAGGTCAGAATTCTCGTTAAAGAATTCTCGTTAAAATCCTCACAAACAGAAAATACTCAACGATGCTTTTCCTCTGTATTCCAATACTGTGCTACATTCTGTTCTGTCTGTATTTCAGTTTACAAAACAATTAAAAGATGATACGCGCTTTCATTCTCTTCGTACCCAAGGGCTTACTTGCCAAGGAATTTTGTCATCATTATACATGATACCGTGCATCTCATCTCGCAAGATTAGTCATCCATTAAAAAGTCTTTAAAAAATATTTCAAAAATACACATCCCATATTGTTTCTTTGTATGGTGTGTTTACTTTGCACGGAAACCAGCGGTTATTCAGCAACGGGACCAACGGCTTTACGCGACTTCCGAACCACGTCGAGAGTGAAGTTCTATCACAAGAACTTATCACATCTCTGATACCCCTCAGTGGAATGCCCGAGAATCGAACTCTCGGCCACCATACCGACCACGCCACTGAGGCGCTAGATCCCCCATTTTGACTGATACTGCAAGGATGTGAGTTAGGTTTTTTGGGATGTTTTTTTATTTTCTTTTTTTTTTTACGAAGTTTATCTAATCACTTCTTCCATAATGTGGATTTCTGTTGCATCATTTTGAATCTTTTTCAAGAATAGAATAGAACGTAAAATTTAGGACGAACGCCAAGTAATGGGGCCTACGAGGTTCTTTCGGCGCTGAAAATGGACGCTGCGCAAAGAACCTTTAAGTAACGCCTACAGTGCACCACGTCAAGGTGCGCTGATGAAACTGCCCACCTCCGGGGCGGACACAGTCTCTCAAGTCACGCTTCTCCCTACACCACAGAAAAATTCTCTGATCTATGGTTTCTCAAGCATCTTACAAACTGCTCCTCGGCGAGCGCGCGATCTACAATTTCCTGGCAGGTATCGTAGTTTTCAATCCGACTAATAATAATATGTTGTTCAGGTAAAATAAAATCTGATCAATAACTCAATACCTGACTTGGATATGCAATATATACAGTTCAGTGACTAATATAAAATTCCTCATGTGACTAAATTTAAATTCACCAAAAACATTCTGGGAATATTGCCAGATCAATATATATATATATAATATCACACAAGCACACACATTCACATAATATATTATATATATATTTATAATAGTATATATTATATATATATATATATATGTATCCCCTACTGGACACTACTTCTCTTTTAAGAGTAGTCTTACAGTTAAAATTTTGAAAAAGACGTCATTTCACTTCTTCGAAATGTGAATACCACGTTTGACGAGAATCTCTCCAACATTGTCCAAGCAGTTCCGATGACAAAATAAGTGATACACACAGAGACAGAGAAGGAACAAAATCATCTCAATTCGTGTATATTTAAGCACAATAGCCCACGTTTGTATACCACGTCTGTGTAAGGTAATGGAGTGGTACAGTTAACAGACCCACAGACACCATAACAGTTAAAACATGATTTACCTTTTGAACCAAGCTTAATATTTTTGAAACTTCACTTCGTAACTAGAGAGATCCAACTCAGTACAGAGCAATAAGGTTAAGGGAAATTACTTTGTATAAGTGTGAAACTAAACTTTGGAGAGAGAGAGAGAGAGAGAGAGAAGAAGGAGGAGAGCAGAGCGAGAGAGAGAGAGAGAGAGACATACTACAGGACATTTACTATACCTTCGCAACCAGAGAGGGCGCGATACGATTTCGAGGTGTGATACCACTGTATATTCATAGGCAACTTTGTAACGAGAGCTATGCATATTCGGGACTTCTTTTCCGTGTGTCCCCCATATGGAAACAAAAGCATTTGTATATGCATAAGTCCCGGCAAACACACAAATACCAGAAGGAAACTCGATGCGTTAGCGAGCAACAACCGCGTTCAAGAGAATATTGCCTTGTTGGCTGGGGGAATTAGCATAGCCCCCAGAGGGACGCCTTGCGGGAGAACGCGTTGGCACAAGTTACGGAAAGACTACCGGTAACTATTTCATTTTTCTTATTTTCTTTTTTCTCCTTATTACCTCAGCTGCTTCTGAAATGGTGATTATGAACACAAGTAATGATTTTGTTACCTATTTTCTTGTTACTGTTATTTGTTACCTTATTCTTCAGCTGCTTCTGAAATGGCGAATTGATCAAAATAAATTTGTGCGAAACAGAAAGGTATGTTGCCATGAATAGCAGGCGCGTAAAAAAAATAGAAATAGTAGAAAAAAGAACTAAAAAAGTAAAATAACACAAAAGAGCAAAGAAAGAAAGTGTAAAATAACAGAAAGCGAAAGAGAGACAGGAAAAGGAAGGAATGAAGTCGAGAACAGCCAAATTTGCGGGAAACGAATGAGATCGAGGTTATCTAAATCTGCCCAAAACTTCAGTTCGCTGATTTGTGATCCCGTGGGTTTTCATTCAAGTCTGCGAGTGAGTCAATCCGTTCTCATCATTTGACTCAAGAACCAACTTAGTGAAAAATCACTATTGCAGAAAAGAATATAAAATTCATAAAGCAAAAATATCATTATTATATAAATACTACCAAACATAATGAGAAATTTATGTATGATAAATTCGTAAAGTAACTAAATCTACGGACATAACCAGCCCTGCTTCACGAGCAGAACCAGCTGTGTTTCAGGGAATCCCTTCTCATCCCACCCCCTTCGGAGGGAGGGGGAGATGAGGTAGGATGAAACCCATTGTAAACCATCTTAGGGTTCCCCACTATAACCCTGCCAAGTTTCACACCCATCGGACCAGCAGTTTGGCCGTGATTGAATGACAGACGGACGGACAGACATAACGCCCATTATGGTAAGATATGTCTATAATTTTTTACATTTGTAACGCAAAACTATTTCTTTAACGCACAGATCGATGGATCGCCTTTCTGTTATTTTACACTTTCTTTCTTCGCTCTTTTGTGTTATTTTACTTTTTTAGTTCTTTTTTCTTATGCCATACTTAATCCAAATTATTGAATAGAATGTAGAACTTGAGCTAAAGAACAAGCGCTGGGACCTATGAGGTCGCTCAGCATTGAAATAGAAACTAGCAGCAAAATGGTTAGATAGGTGTAACAGGAGGAAAAACTCACTGTTCCACTATGACTCAGCTGTTAGGAGAGGGTGGAACATAAGGTGGAAGAAAGGGAATACGAACGGAGGTACAGTAAAAGGAGTGAAAGGGCTTGTAGCTAGGGGTCGAATGGATGCTTGCAAAGAACCTTAATTAATGCCGACAGTGCATCGCAAAGGTGTACTGTCGGCACTACCCCGCTACGGAGTATTTTTTCTGATGAAAAAATCGATAGATTGAGCAAACTTATGCTATACTTTTACGAATTTTGATGGGAACACGTAGTGAAAAAGAGAAAAATAAGAAATTGACTAAAAAATTATTTTTAGTTTTTATCTGGATGAAAAGTGCTTCATATATCCATTTGTTATTTATAACCTTTCATTCGCAAAAAACTTTCAACGCTTTCAAACTTTCTAAACTTTCCTCTTCACGCTTTTTCAACTTTCTGAACTTTCCCTTTCAAGCTTTTTCAACTTTCTAAACTTTCCCAATTTCAAGCTTTCAAGCTTTCTAAGTTTTCCCTTTCAAGCTTTTTTTCAACTTTCTAAACTTTCCTTTCAAGCTTTTAACTTTTGAATTTCCTTTCAAGCTTTAACTTTCTGAAAATTTCCCCTTTCAAGCTTTCAACTTTCTAAACTTTCCTTTCAAGCTTTTAACTTTAAAACTTTCGTTTCAAGCTTTCTTCAACTTTCTAAAACTTTCCTTTCAAGCTTTTAACTTTCTAAAACTTTCCCTTTCAAGCTTTTAACTTTCTAAACTTTCCTTTCAAGCTTTTAACTTTCTAAACTTTCCTTTCAAAGCTTTCAACTTTATAAAACTTTCCTTTCAAGCTTTAACTAAACTGTCCTTTCAAGCTTTTAACTTTCAAAGAACTTTCAAATTTCCAAGCTTTTCAATTTCTGAACTTTATTTTCAATTTCAAAGCTTTTCAAAACTTTCGAACTCCCTTTCAAAGCTTTCAACTAAACTTTCCTTTCAAGCTTTTTAATTTCTCTTTAACTTTCTTTCAAGCTTTCAATTTCTAAACTTTCCTTTCAAGCTTTTAAACTTTCAAAACTTTCCTTTTCAAGCTTTCCAACTTTCTAAACTTTCCCTTTAAGCTTTTAACTTTCTAAACTTTCCTTTCAAGCTTTCAACTTCTAAACTTTCATTTCAAGCTTTCAACTTTATAAACTTTCCCTTTCAGCTTAACTTCTAAACTTTCCTTTTCAAGCTTTTAACTTTCTAACTTTCCCTTTCCAAGCTTTCAACTTTCTAAACTTTCCCTTTCAAACTTTCAACTTCTAAACTTTCCTTTCAAGCTTTCAACTTTCTAAACTTTTCCCTTTCAAACTTTCAAATTTCTATATTTACCTTTCAAGCTTTCAACTTTCTAAAATTTCCCTTTCAAGCGTTTAACTTTCTAAACTTTCCCTTTCAAAGTTTCACTTTCTAAACTTTCCCTTTCATGCTTTCAACTTTCTAAACTTTCCCTTTCAAGCTTTCAACTTTCTAAACTTTCCCTTTCAAGCTTTCAACTTCTAAACTTTCCTTTCAAACTTTCAAATTTCTATATTTTACCTTTCAAGCTTTCAACTTTCTAAACTTTCCCTTTCAAAGCGTTTAACTTTCTAAAACTTTCCCTTCAAGCTTTCAACTTTCTAAACTTCCCTTTCAAGCTTTCAACTTTCTAAACTTTCCCTTTCTTTCAAGCTTTCAAATTTCTAAACTTTCCTTTCGAACTTTCAACTTTTCTAAACTTTCCTTTCCAGCTTTCAACTTTCTATATTTTCCCTTTCAAGCGTTTTAACTTTCTAAACTTTCCCTTTCAAGCGTTCATCTTTCTAACTTTCCATTTCAAGCTTTCAACTTTCAATTCTACAACCCTTCTGTTGATTCCAGTAAATTTTGCGTCCCTCAATTAATCAACAGTTCCTGGAAATATTCACACCACTGGATTTCTGGAATCAAAATAACTTTTCCTTGACTAACTCCATTTATATTCAGTATACCCACTGCATATCAAATCATTAATATCTCGATGTTTAATGTCCTTTTATTAATAATTTATGACTATGAGATTTTCATATTTAATCAAAGTACTTCACTAAACCCACATTTTACCTTTTAACTTTTTTTCCCATTTCATTCCCATTAATTAGTAACTTATTTTTGAGCTTAAAACTAAAATTTTATTTTGATTTCACTATACGTTCCAGTTAACTATAAACTTCCATTGCATTTTCTTTTCTCTCTTCGTCAAGCATCTGTGGCCATATACGCCCACTGACGCATACGGGAATCCCCATTACCATCCAAAATTCCCACCTGACCCACACCGTCTTCGCTACTTTTAACATTAAACAGCTTCTTCACTTATATAAATTTCCCCTTCGAGGTACCATAATTTCCCTTTTCAGTTTTCTGAAAAAGAAAACTTATCGTCGTGCCTGCTTTGTCCATCTGTCCGCACTTATTTCTGTTCGCACCTTTTCTGTCCGCCCTCAGATCTTAAAAACTACTGAGGCTAGAGGGCTGCAAATTGGTATGTTGATCATCCACCCTCCAATCATCAAACATACCAAATTGCAGCTCTCTAGCCTAAGTAGTTTTCGTTATATTTAAGGTTAAAGTTAGCCATAATCGTGCTTTCGGCAACGCTATAGAAAAGGCCACGCCGGGCCGTGGGCATAGGTTCATGGGCCGCGGCTCATACAGCATTACACCGAGACCAACCGAAAGACAGGTCTATTTTCAGTTGCCTTGATTATTCGTTGTAGCAACTGTACAGAAAACTCGATTGTGCCGAAGGAACTTCGGCGAATTTCTTTCTTAAATTCCTTTGTCTTGACGGTATTTGTGTTGAGAACCAAAATTGCTTCTACATCAAAGTGTGCTGTAGATAAACAATGGTTAGGTCTATATTCAGTTAATCTTCTTTTCACTATCTTACTATACTATAATGGGCGTTATGTCTGTCCCGTCTGTTTGTCATTCACGGCCAAACGGCTGGTCTGATGGGTATGAAACTTGGCAGGGTTATAGTGAGGACCCTTAAGATGGTTTATAATGGGGTTTCATCCTACCTCTTCCCTCCACCTCCGAAGGGGGTGGGGGTGAGAAGGGATTCTATGAAACGGGGCTGGTTATGCCCGTAGAATTATACTCTGTTTTTTTCCATCTGTCCATCCGCCTGTGATGTTTTGTATGGTAACACTGCGTCCCAGGCTTTAAATAGTTACGCTATGTGCAAGTTTTAGGTAAATAAAAGGATATCTGGGCGTAGATTTGCAACTGAAGAATGTTTTAATAATTTACTGTATGCGAATTACACCGTTAATATTCGAAATAGGATATTATTATTGTTGAATGTAAGCTAAATGTAACTATCTAAAGCCCGGGACGCAGTGTTACCATACGCAAACACCACACTCGGGTGGACAGATGGAAAAAAACTGAGTATAGTTACTTTACTCATTTATTTTCATACATAATTTCTGTATACATATGACTTCATTTGGAAAAGAATACTATAGGGTAAACATCAATAGTTAAAAAACACTAGCGAGTCACTTATATGAAGCTGCAGAATATGCCTTTAGTAAGGATTGGTAAATTGCTAGTGCAGCTGAATTACTACAGTTAGAAAGGAGAACTGAACGGTTAAGCCAGAAAAAAAAAAATCCTCTTCGCTTGCATTTCTTTTACTCTTTCCTTCCCGAAAGTCTGCAACAGTATCTCACCTCTCACTCAGACGGATAACTGGGCAAATCCTATTCCCCTTTGTGGCTGAACATGACGAGGAAATGTAGCAGATCATTGCAGGCTTAAAAGAGACCTCTTTTTTTTTGCAGTATTCAAAGTTCCTTTTTACGGGACATTCTGTCACAGTTAGCAATTACCATCGACACTAAACCTTGGCATGATGACCGCTAAACTCAAGTCGGAATCTTTTTAAAAGAGAGCAACGGACAAAAATAAGGAAGACGATGTTTTTGAATGTTGTTTTATATCGTAGCAGAACAAGGTAAAATTTCTTTAAAAAAAAAGAAGAAAAATAGGGGTGTCTAGCTACCTAAGAAACTTCTTAATCTTGCCATTAGCTTATCTATCCACTACATCAATCGTTTTACCAGCCATCCTGAATGAGCTTAATGGTAAAAAAATAATAGGGGATAATGCAGACATAATGAAATACCGGGCAACAAATGTGTAGAAAAAAAAAAACTGGGACTTACTGAATAAATAAATGATTGATGCTATTCAGGGAGAAATAGAAAAGATGACATAGCGAAAAAATATATACTAGAATTACGTTTGGTAACTGGAGTTACTGAGTTACCTCCCAGTAATGAAGAGAACATCAGGAATAAAATTCCCCTAAAGTCACCTAAAGGTTATCTATATAAAGCAAATTCATAATTACTCTACAAGAGAAAATGTCTCTATTTAAGCCTGTTGCCTCATCCTTCTGTTTTCCAAGAATTACCACTTTTCGTAATTATTTTGACATCAATGAACTTTTTTATCAATGTTTTCTTTCTCAAAAATTCAGAATTACTTTATAAAAGAAAATGTCTTTTTTATTTAATTCAGTTGCGTCATCCTTTTGTTTTCTAAGAATTAGCAACCACTTTCCGCAGAATATCTTCCATCACGTTTTAGTTAAATGTTGCAGAATTACTCTAAAAACAATTATCGTTTTAATCTAATTCAGCTTTATTATCCTTCTGCTTTCTATGAAATACTAACCACTTTTCGTTGGGCTTTTGTGATCAATTATTTTTGTATCAATGTTTTCTTTAAAGAAACCTCATAATCACATGAGTTAATAAAATAAAATGGAAAAGTAAATCCACAATAATATGTCTGATCTTGTTGACAAGGACCGTGCAGGTCTTCGAAAGCTTTCTGCTTTGTATTTTAAAAAACAAGATCAGACATATTATTGTGGATTTACTTTTTCAATGTTTTCTTTCTTAGGACTTCAGAATCCCTCTTCAAAAGCCTGTGACATCAATGATTTTATCAACGTTTACTAAGAACTACTTTCGTAACCACTTGTACAACGACAACATTCTTTTAATTTATGCCTTTTTCAGAGTAATCATTTCCACATTCTAGATATTCTACAGAATATTTTTTTCTTTTTTTCACAATTAAAAACCACTTTTCGTATCCCCTTAGACAACAATGACATTCTTTTTATCTATTCTTTCTTCAGTGTAATCATTTCCATCTGAATATTCTATGGAATCTTTTTTTTTTATAGAATCAGAAACCACTTTCTTTCATAATCCTCAAAGACATTTTTTAAAATCTATCTCCTCTTCAGAGTAATAATCTCCATCTAAATATTCTAAGGAATCTTTTTTCTTATAGGATCAGAAACCACTTTCTTTGATAACCCTCAAAGACAATTATTATAACAGTAATCATTTTCGTCTAAATATTCTAGAGTGACTGATTTTACTTATGGAATTAGAAACCAGGCTCTTTGATAAACTACAAAGGGAATTTTTAATCTGTTCTTTCTTCAGAGTAATCATTTCTATCTGATTATTCTAAGGAATCTGTTTTCATAGAATTAGAAACCACTTTCTTTGATATCACTCAAAGACATTTTTCATAACAGTAATCATTTTCATCTAAAATATTCTGGAGAACGATTGATTTTTTCCTGATATTATTAGAAACCACTTTCTTTGATAAGCCACAAAGGCAATCATTTAATGTGTTCTCTCTTCAGAGTAATCATTCCCAATCTGAATATTCTACAGAATTAGAATTAGAATTAGAATTAGAATTAGAAACCGGGATCTTTGACGAACCTCTGAACAAATCCCAAAGCGTCTCATTCTTATTGTTTCCTTTATTCGACGACTTCGAAAAGGAGCGACTGAACAATTCCAGAGTCGTTCACAACGTACCCTCACTGGGGCTGCGGGCGGAATCGGCAGAAATCGGAACGTGGTGACGATGGCGGCTGGGGAGAGAGAGAGAGAGAGAGAGAGAGAGAGAGAGAGAGAGAGAAATATTATCGAGATAAATTTTCTTACTTATGACAGGCTTCAAGAATATTTCAGAGTGGAAGTATGTTACTTGAGAGAGAGAGAGAGAGAAAAAAGAAAAGAGATGATGTCAGCTAAAAATGTGAAAAGGAAAAGAAAGTGACTGTAGGTTATAAGAGAGAGAGAGAGAGGAGAGAGAGAGAGAGAGAGGAGAGAGATATTAACTCATTAGTATATGGGAAAAACTCGACAATAATGAAGCACTTCCATCTAGATTCCAATGCATATATATATATATATATATATATATATATATATATATATATATATATATATATATTATATATATATATATATATATATACATATATATCATATATATATATATATATTTATTATATATATATATATTTATACATACACGTACATATACACTAAGGGATGTGTATGCTGTATAATTATATTATTGTATTATTTAATAAAAAGCACATATACAACTCTTCCGGTAATCCATGCTGTAATAGTTTCAATAAGAAAAACATTATATTAAGAGAAAACGCCCACCCCGAACCCACCCCAACTTTTATTTCAGTCCGAATTTCAATTCCGCGGGTGGAATTCTCAAACGCTGCTCTAAGGATCTCAAAAAAGAAGAAGAAGAAAAAAACTTTTACCTTTCCAATGACACTGACGATTCTTTTGTTGTGATTAATTCTTTTCCTACTTGCTAACAAGTAAAAAAAAACTAACACAACAAAAACAACAAACAATAAAGGGGTCAATAAATCATGAAAAAAAATATTAAAACCATATCTAAACCATACTTACAACAGAGTATAAGCATATGTATCAATTCCTAACAGTAAAGACAGCTCTATGCACTAATAATTATATATTATTATATATATATATATATATATATATATATATATATATATATTTTATATATATGTATATGTATATATATAAATGTATATATATGTATGTATGTATATATATATATATGTATAATATATATATATATATATATATTATATTAATACATACTCCATACGCTATGAAAATGTCACTATCAACATCATGGCGGTTCGGCTGGTTAGTTGGGGCTGAATAAACCTTCAGCTTTAAGAAAGCAACAGTAGAGGGAGGGGGCCGGGGGAGGGAGAGGGGGAGGGAGAGTGAGAGAGGAGGAGGGGAGGGGAGGAGGAAGTAAGCCGGGGGCTAGGGTTTATGGGGAACGGTTAAGGGATGGGGAAGGAGGAGGAGGGGGAAGGGGGATGGGAGGGGGAGGGGAGGGGGAGGGAGGTGGAGGGGGTTGAGCGGCCACTTGCCACACAGCGGAAAACTTCAAGTGTAATCGTCATGTGCGCATGATTTTTTTCTTCTTTTTTTTTATCTTTTATTTTTACCCTTATACTTTTTGGTTTTGTTTTTTGAGACATTTGCAGGCATAATAATAACGATTATAGGCATAACACGTACGCTTCACATGGGCATGCGCGTGTTTGTATACATAGACACGTACACACATTATGTATACATATATATATATATATATATATATATATATATATATATATGTATATATATATATATATATATATATAGAGATAGATAGATATGTACACAAACCTACGTTAAGCCGCAAACAGCGTTCAGTATTGATTTCCTATACCTTTGGGAATAATTTACACCCAAGGGGATTAATAATTTATATATATATATATATATATATATATATATATATTATATATATATAGTATATATACATATGTGTGTGTGTGTGTTTTATTGTGTATGAGCACACTTTCACAAAACTGCGTAAGCACTTATGAAAATACAAGGTTACAACCACGTACATAGACATGTGCAATGTATTTCGTCATTATTACTAAAAAAAATGAACACTCTAAAATGCCATACTTCTCACAGACCCTTAATCTGGAAAATAAGTACGTGTAATATATATATATATATATATATATATATATATATATATATATATATATATACAACGTATGTGCAGGTCACAGAGGTGACGCGCGCTTTTTATAGACCTCGTATAATGTATTATTTTAATTAAGCAACGAGGGAAAGAAGCCCGAGCCCGACAGCGCATGCGCTGTCTGTCTTCCTTGGTTTAAAAATATGCCCATTATGTACGTGCACGCCCACACGGCCGTGCAGAGCACGCACAGGAATATTGACACACGCGCCTCTCTCTCTCTCTCTCTCTCTCTCTCTCTCTCCTCTCTCTCTTCTATATATATATATATATATATATATATATATATATATATATATATATATATATATATATATATATATAAATATTTATTTATATATATATATATATATATATATATATATATATATATATATATATATAGTGTTACAACTTTTAAAGTGGCTTTAGAGTGAGAAAGACAATAATCATTACCTCAATCATACTTTAATTGTTGAGTCATTGATGAATGTCATGTAGAAACTCCATATTTCGGTTTATCGGCAGTGCTTTTAACCCCTCATAAACATTACACGATTCACCGCTACTTAACCCACATTATTACGCTTAGTGACTGCCATGTTCATGACCAGTTACGACCCAGCACAGTCGACTTACAACCAGGTACACACAGTCCTACGCCTAGCTCAAAAGAGGATCAATGGCGTGAAACAGAACGTGCCTAGAAAATTGCGTCTCACCCAGGAATCAAACCCAGGTTCCTTTTGCTATTTTGTATTTTCTTATTTAGCCTTCTGGACCCGACTTCTGTAACCACCTAAGGTCACTAGCGGAAAATTGAGAGTATGCAATATTTTTTTTTTTTTTTTTTAATTGTTATCATTTTCTATTTTTTTTACTACTATTCTCAATATCATTACTGCCATTGCCAGAGTATGCAATATGTTTTTTTTTTTAATTGTTATAATTTTTTTTACTACTATTCTCAATAGTATTACTGCCATTGCCAGAGTATGCAATATGTTTTTTTTTATCGTTATAATTTTTTTTCAACTACTATTCTCAATATAGTATTACTGCCATTGCCATTATTATGAGTATAATTTTTTATACTTCAGCAGCTGTGTGGATGTTGGCGATTCATTACTTTTTGCATGCTATTCCATGTGTTATTGTCTCTAATTTGTACATTCTATGTATATGGCCTTGAGCTAAAATAGAATCTATTATTATTATTATTATAAAAAAAAACTCATAGTAGCACGAGTCTTCAAAGGGAGAAACAAATCCACATTATGTAAATGTACATATATTTAAATCTAAAACTAGTTTTACATTTAAATATATAAGTATATTTGCATAACCATGGATTTAATTCTCCATTATTATTATTTACATTATTATCGATACAGAACTACAAAATGAAACGTCATCATTTTCTTCGAGAATATTTCCACACTTTCCTGTCAAAGTCTTCTGCTGACGTAAACAAAACAAGACAGCAGATCGGAGCACAAACAAAAAATAAAATAGGTTACTACAGAAATAAAGAAGTATATTGCGGTAAACTAGAAATAAAAAACAAACGAGGTGAAACACCATCAAATAAATAGGACAGGAAGTTGAGAAGGGAACAAAAATCGGAAATATTTGGAAATTGGCCAGATTAGTCATACATACAGGCTAGAGACAGCAAATTGTAAAAGGCCACGGAAAAGCTATCAAGTTACTTTAGACAAACTGTATATAATAATAATAAAAAAATAATAAAATTAATAATAATAATATATTTCAGCTTATACAGATAAACTATGATATCTTAGTCATCAAAGTCATTCTCGTCCTCTCTCTCTCTCTCTCTCTCTCTCTCTCTCTCTCTCTCTCTCGTTTTGTTGTTATAATAATAATAATAATAATAATAATAATAATAATAATACTAATAATAATAATCATTATTTTTTTTTCTTTTCTTTTTTTTTCTTTTGTTCTGTCAGTCCTCCAATTCGACTGGGTGGTATTTATAGTGTGGGGTTCCGGGTTGCATCCGCCTCCTTAGGAGTCCATCACCTTTCTTATTATGTGCTCCGTTTCTAGGATCACATTCTTCTGCATGAGTCCTGGAGCTACTTCAGCCTCTAGTTTTTCTAGATTCCTTTTCAGGGATCTTGGGATCGTGCCTAGTGCTCCTATGATTATGGGTACGATTTCCACTGGCATATCCCATATCTTCTTATTTCTATTTTCAGATCTTGATACTTATCCATTTTTTTTCTCTCTCTTTCTCTTCAACTCTGGTGTCCCATGGTATTGCGACATCAATGAGTGATACTTTCTTCTTGATTTTGTCAATCAACGTCACGTCTGGTCTATTTGCACGTATCAACCCTATTCTGTTCTGATATCATAGTCCCAGAGGATATTTGCCTGATCGTTTTCTATCACTCCTTCAGGTTTAGTGCTCGTACCACTTATTACTGCAAGGTAGCTGATGTTTCTTGCACAGGCTCCAGTGGAGGGCTTTTGCCACTGAATCATGCCTCTTTTTGTACTGGTTCTGTGCAAGTGCCGGACATTCGCTTGCTATGTGGTTTATGGTTTCATTTTTCGTATTGCGCTTCCTACATATGGGAGAGATGTTATTTCCGTCTATCGTTCTTTGAACATATCTGGTTCTTAGGGCCTGATCCTGTGCCGCTGTTATCATTCCTTCAGTTTCTTTCTTTAGCTCTCCCCTCTGTAGCCATTGCCACGTGTCATCGCTGGCTAGTTCTTTAGTCTGTCTCATGTATTGTCCGTGCATTGGTTTGTTGTGCCAGCCTCTGTTCTGTTTGTTATTCTCCTGTCTCTGTATATTTCTGGTCTTCGTCTACTTTTATTAGTCCTTCTTCCCATGCACTCTTTAGCCACTCGTCTTCACTGGTTTTCAGATATTGCCCCAGTGCTCTGTTCTCGATGTTGACGCAGTACTCTATGCTTAGTAGTCCTCTCCCTCCTTCCTTTCGTGTTATGTATAGTCTGTCCGTATTTGCTCTTGGTGTAGTGCTTTGTGTATTGTCATATGTTTCCTGGTTTTCTCTGATCTACTGCTGCAGAGTTCTGCCTTCGTCCATTCCACTTATTCCTGCGCTGTATCTGATTACTGGCACTGCCCATGTGTTTTATGGCTTTTATCATATTTTCCGCCGTTGAGTTTTGACTTGAGTATCGCCTTAAGTCTCTGCATATATTCTTTCCTGATCGTGTCCTTCATCTTTTGGTGCTTTATATCCCCTCCTTCCATTATTCCCAGGTATTTGTATCCAGTCTCACCTATGTGTTTGATGTTGCTCCCATCTGGTAGCTTTATCCCTTCAGTTCTTGTTACTTTGCCCTTTTGTATGTTGACTAAGGTGCGTTATTTTTTTCTATTCCAAACTCCATCCTGATGTCCCCAGATACAATCCTTACAGTCTGGATTAGGGTATCTATTTCCTGATGCTCTTACCATACAGCTTGATGTCGTCCATGAACATCAGATGGTTGATTCTGTGCCTCTTTTCTTGAGTTGGTACCCGGCATCCATCTTCTGTAGTACTTTTGTCATGGGAATCATGGCTACTACGAAGAGTAGTGGGGACAGTGAGTCTCCCTGGAAGATCCCTCTCCTGATATTAAACCTCTGCTAGTCTTATTCCAGAGCTTGTAAGTATTGTATTCCAGTTGCGCATTGTATTTTTGAGGAAGCTGATGCTGTTTTCCTCTGCCCCATATATTTTCAGGCATTCTATTAGCCATGTGTGTGGTATCATGTCGAAGGCTTTCTTATAGTCTATCCATGCCATGCTTAGGTTGGTTTTCCTTCTCCTACTGTTCTTCATTACCATTTTGTCTATCAGGAGCTGGTCTTTTGTGCCTCTACAATTCCTTCTGCAGCCTTTCTGTTGGTGGGAAATGGTGTTTGTCTCCTCTAGGTAGTTGTATAGCCTTTCACTGATGATACCTGTTAGTAACTTCCACACTATTGGTAGGCAGGTGATAGGCCTGTAGTTACTGGCTATATTTCCCGTTACTCTTGTCTTTTTGTACTAAGGATGTCCTTCCTGTGGTCATCCATTTGGGTGCATGGTGATTTGCGATACAATGCTGGAGTTGTTCTGCTATTCGTGGGTGTCGGGCCTTGAAGTTTTTGAGCAGTATCCATGGACTTCATTGGGACCTGGGGCTTTCCAGTTTGGCATTTTTCTTTAGTTGGTGTCTGACGGTGTCTGTCGACTTCTCTCTGGGAATCTTTGTTTTTATTCTCCCTGTTTCTTTTCCTTGACTTCCTGGAGCCATGTTGCATGTTTGTTGTGTGATATCGGATTGCTCCGGTATCACACAACTGCGCTACAGTCAACATTTTTATCCCATTGGGACGTTTCTGCCTTAACACACTGCGCCATTTTCAACACTCGAGAATAATTTTTCTTTTAGTTTGTTTAACTATTGTAATTTCACTGAAGTGTATTAGTTTTCAGTCACTATGTTTTCTTGTCTGATTAGTGTTTTCAATGATGGTAACGTAGTTTATAAGAATAGATAAATAAACAAATAAAAAATTAGTCAAAAGTGTGACATTCCTTTGATTTGTGTTTTACCAGTAAAAAATTTTAAGGTTTGACTTTTTGCCTTTTTTAGGTCAAAAATAGCTTAATGTGTTGAAGCCAATGGAATAAAAATGTTAGTAATCAATAATAATAATAATAATAATAATAGCAGAATTTACAGCGTTTATTTTTTTACAGAATTCTCTCAATTCTTCTAATGAATTGAGAGAATCCGGTATAAAATAAACTCAGTAAATTTAGCCACTATATTTAACAAAACATGTTTGAAAAAAGGTCTGTTTCCAGCATACACAAATAATAATAATAATAATAATAATAATAATAATAATAATAATAATAATAATAATAATAATAACAGCTTTTTCTACGGCATTTAATTCATATAGATTCTTCTGTATTCGTATTGCAATCTTATTTCCATTAGCACGCAGCTGGCATATTCCTGAATGTCTTAGGTTTATTGTCTCTAACGTGTCGATCGCTTTTGTACTCTCGTAGATGTGCGCTGTCGACACGTAAGAGGAAAAAAAAACCCAAAAACAACAGAAATCTTTATATGTCCTTAGGAAATTTAGCCGTACCAGCTACGCGCAGATGAAAGGATGATTGCAAGAAGAATAGGGAAGATTCTATACAAATTAAATGCCGTGGAATCAGCTATAATTTTCAATGCTACTGCCCGCAGAGACGAGGGTCTCCTGCCCATAAATAATAATAATAATAATAATAATATTATATATAATAATAATAATAACTACTAATAGATCTCGCCGAAGAATAAGGAGGATTCTATACAAATTAAATGCAGCTATAATTTTTTAATGCTAATGCCCTCAGAAAGGGTCTCCTGCCTAATCATAATAATAATAATATCAATAATAATAATAATAATAATAATAATAATAATAATAATAATAACTATTATATCTCTCTGAAGAATAAAGAGGATTCTATACAAATCAAATGTCGTGGAATCAGCTACAATTTTCATTGCTACTGCCCTCAAGAGACGGTCTCCTCCCTAATATATAATATAAAATAATAATAATAATAATAATAATAATAATAATAATAATAATTAATTGACAGATCTCGCCGAACAATACAGTTCCAGTTGCAACAGGAGAAAAAGAACCAATGTTGAAAGTCTTCAGCACAAAATTTGTAAGGACGCTCTAAAGATGATGGCAGGAACCGCAGTAAGCTCAGAACAGGACTTTGCAAAGAGTTCTTGCGTGGAAAATGTGCATATAACAAAGCTAACAGAAACGTGAATTTCACTCGCGTGTTATTCTCCTGTTTACTGATGACAATACTCACACTCAATTGCTATTATTATTACTACATAGTTCACGTCATAAACTTCAAAAGTCCTTGACAGTCGACCTAATTTCTTATGCAGTCGGTTTCTCTCTCTGTCTTTGAAGAGGTTTCAAGTATATTGCTGGCTATTCTAGAACCAAATGTCAATGCCACTAAATGCTAACTTGAATTTATCATGTGAAACTTTATTTTCTTTTGAAATACTATTGCCTCGAATTATCTATTAAGCCTCAATGACACATGTTCCTCATAAACACACTTCTAAAGACTACAGTCATTTATTTATTTATTTATTTATTTATTTAAAAATAAAATAACCCCTTTCTACCATTATCTGCTTTATTTAAGCAGGTTTTTGCAATCAGATTATTTTCTGATGTCTGGCGTGGCGTAGTGGTTAGCGTCGTGGCATGCTACTCAGACGTCGTGGGTTTCGCGTCTCCACTAGGACGATGAAAAATCACTGGTTCTGTATCATGATCAGTTACTAACCGCAGTAGTGGGGGTATGCGGTGGGAGATTGAAAACCAACATTCTTTGGAAGCTTGAATTTTCGAGTTAATGACCTCTTTGGTGTGATTGTTCCATGTGAATAGTTACATCTACTGAAATAATAATAATAATAATAATAATAATAATAATAATAATAATAATAATAATCAATAATAATAATAATAATATACAGACTTGGGAAATGATCTCAAGTAAGCTTTGATTCACAGACTTGAGAATGGTATATTTTATTACGGCCATTATTATTATTATTATTATTATTATTATTATTATTATTACCCAGAAGATGAACCCTATTCAAATGCAACGGGCCCACAGGGGCCACTGACTTGAAATTCAATCTTCCAAAGAATATGGTGATCATTAGGAAGAAGTCAATGGAAACATAAGAAGACAACGCACTTAATAAAAAAAAGGGAAAAATGGAAATTAATAAATTAAGTTAATAGATGAAAATGCATTAAAATGTAAGGAGAACAGTATTAAGTAGTAATGCATTACGTCTTCTGTGTTTGACTAGACGAAGCCATTTCTTATTTGTCTATGGATATGAAATTCGAATGAATGACTTACATACTGAAAACAACAACATTTATTTTTCACATTTCTTTTAGTGTAATGAAAAGTCTACCTAACGTGAAATTTTTTTTAAATTCGATTTTGTTTTTTTAAATGCTGCCTAGTGCAGCTCATGTTTATTTATATTTTAATGCATCCCCCATGACATTTTCTAGTAATTATTTTGTGTAATATTATATGAAGCGATAAACGACGAGGTCTACTATTGTATAAATGATTTTTTTCAGTTTCACTGTAAAAGTCAAAATTGCTTAAATATTCAATACAACAATGGTAGTGGTCAGTGGTGACCTTTGCCTTCATATACAGGAATCCTGTGTTTGGTGTGTTTATTTTTGGTAAATATATACTGACTCTGTGTGTTTGTGTTCATTTTAACAAAGGAAGTTGGAAAAATATTATGCTTGTGATAAACTGAACATCTGTGATAAACAGCTGACTATCATAACTGTTAGGATAGTATTTAAAAAAAATGTGAATAAATAAAAATAAAAAACAACCGGAAACCAATCCATTTCCCAACCATTAATATATATATATATATATATATATATATATATATATATATATATATATATATATTATATATATTATTATATACATAATTTTGAAATTACCTACTGTTCTCAAACTCCATGTTACAAAGGCAGTGATAGTATCTCAAACATTCGTAAGCAAAATGTTCATAAAAAAAATAGATAAGTAAATAAAAGGTATTTGTATCCGGATATTTTTAAATTTTACTCAAAAAAAAAAACTCCTTCTTACGCCAATAGTCTAACCTTCTACATAATTTCAGTCAAACGCATCATTTTAGTATTTCCTATATCCACCCCAACCCCCCCACACAAAAAAAAAACCTGGCACCCTATCCGAAAACACGTTAGAATAAACAAACAAAAAACAAAAGCAAAAGCCTAACTTCAGCAAAATTTTAATATATTGGAAAAGAAAGTGTCCTGGGTTCAAATTCGGATTCCCACCTGCATCTCCCATCATATTTACTCATTTATTCATGATCGTTTTATCACTTCATGTATAGCGATTGACACTCATTGGCTGCTCCTTGAGCATGAGCCCGTGCCGGCATAATTCAAATTCAAATTCAAAAGCATTATTTCGGACACAAATGGCCACAGACAAAGACACAAAAAATCAAACATGCATAAAAAAAGCCTCCAAACTCTGAAAGGATAAAATTTAAAATAAGTATGAGAAATGATTATGAAAGAGAGGTGAAAAATTATGATATGAATGAGATGCGGATAATGAAACTAAGTGATTCTTCGTACTAAAAGGACATATACGTATGTACCACAACAGAATAAAACAAAGAAATACTATGGTCTTACATAAGGAGCGCACAAAATGCACTAAGCATAAATGATGGTTTTCCAGTGTGAAAATGATTTAATTATTTACAAGTAAACTGGGTGGGGCAACTTCGCATAATACAGCTGAACAAAATTTCAAAACAACAACAGCAACAACAAAACAACAACAACTGTATGTGAATCACGGTATCATCTCAAACCTCACCTGTAACTAAGTCATATTTATCAATATGAATTAAATGTACTTTTGAATTAAAACAAGGCGCGATCCGATCTCCAACTTACTAGGGGGTACGTGCTAAAATCTACGGTCAAATAAAGAGTTGATTCACTAATGAAAATTAAAATAAGTACACTATATTTTATCAGAAATAATCTATTTTACACTCTTAACAAGCACAATACTTGTTTTTTTTTTTTACATTTTCATTCTAATAAATAAATCATAAACAAACCTATCATAAAAATTCCTGAATCTTTAAGTCAACGCGAAACACCTTTTTCAGGCCTTTTTAGGCTTTCCTACCCCCCAACAAGAAAAACAATAATAACAAAGTAGTGTCTAGGCTTTCTCCCCGAGTAAGCGATAAAAGTTATCCCCATCCAACTCATACTCGAATCGATTCTCCCGGACTCACAAAACACCTCATCTCAAAATTTCGTTGGATTCAATTCATCTTGAATTTCTCTTTGTAAAGTTAATATAATAATAATAATAATAATAATAATAATAATAATAATAATAATAATAATAATAATAATAATAATAATAATAATAATAATTCGATGGTATTAATATCAAGGACTATTGAATAATACAAGAAACTATTGAACCAAAGAAAACTTCTTTCAGTTTTCTTCTGATGATGGAAAAAGAAAACCCACAAGATTACCGAGTATAACTTGTTTACTGTATTTTCATAGCATTTTACTTAATACTCGAGTACTTTCCGGTCCTAGCTTTGGCCCCTCTCAAAGGAAGTGTCTTGAGAAAGGGCGACAGATAGGGTCTGAAAGTACTCGAGTGTTAAGTAAAATACTGTGTAAAGACTTACAAGTAAAATAGTTATACTCAGTTATCTTGTGGGTTTCTTTTTCCATCTTAAGAAAACATATTATTATTATTATTATTATTATTATTATTATTATTATTATTATTATTATTTCAGTAAACGAAACCTCTTCACATGGAACGAGCACACTAAAGGGGCCACTGGCTTGAAAATTCAAAGCTTTCAAGAAATGTCGGATTCAACCTCCCACCGCACAGACCCCCACACTGCAGCAGTAAATCATCATATGATACAAAGCAGCCAGAGTGATTTTTCATCGCCAGCGGGGAGACGCGACCCGCGAAAAAAAAAAAAAAAAAAAAAAAAAACTTTCACTAGGTAACAAGACAAAAAGTAGTGTACAAGTCCAGCATACGTGTGCTCTGATTTCTCATTCCTTAAAAGGGTACCGAAGTTTTCTATCAGGTTTTTATTTAGAGTCTTGCGTGGTTTATGAGCAAGAGCCCGTGCTGGCATAAGGCCAGCTCAATCTCAAACAAAAACAAGTGCCTATGCTATGCTAAATAGACTGTTCTGTCTTTGGAGTGATGAAAGTTTCATGGCCAACGTCCCGTGACAGTGACGGTATTCTCTCCAGGGAGGATTAATTAAATATGCAAAAAGAATATTAAGGACGCTGAGGAATATCTACTATGGTAGATTCACATCCACCATGCATCTGATGTCTAGGCCAGTCCCTTACGACGCTCCTGATTGGCTGTTGATAAGCCAGTCACAGGGCTGGAAACTCTCAATCTCTCTCGAGAGTTCACCATAGGCAGGATGTGTTTTATTCCTCTCCTGAGGGATTTTTTTTCCGTCTTCAAAACGTATACCTCAGAAGTGGTAGAACAGACATCCTGCCCGTGTGAACTCTCGAGTGAGACTCAGAGTTTCCAGCCCTGTGACTGGCTTATCAACAGCCAATCAGGAGCGTCGGTAAGGGACTGGCTTAGACATCAATTGCACGGTTGATGTGAATCAACAATTTTTAATAATAAACATGGAAAGAGGAAAGAAAGGTAGGTATGTAATAATGGCTTCTATTCTTCTTAATAATGAAAATGGATAGAAAATCGGGTAAATCAAAATAACTATGAAGAAAACAAGGGTTCAAAAAGTTTTTTTCAGAGCGCTGAGGAATATTTAATTTTTAATACTATAAATGGAAAGAGGGAAGAAAGAGAGATATATAAAAATGACTTTTTTCTTCTTAATTATAAAAATGGAAAGCAAAACGGGTAAATCAAAATAACTATGAAGAAACCTAGGGTAGAAAAAGATTATTTTTAGAACGCTGAGGAATACTTAATTTTCTATAATAAAAATGGAAAGAGGAAAGAAAGGCAGCTACATATCAATGATTTATTTTTCTTAATAATAAAAAAGAAAAGAAAAACGGGTAAATCAAAATAACTATGAAGAGAACAAGGGTGCAAAAAGATTTTTTTACAAGGCTCAGGAATACGTAATTTTTAATAATAAAAATGGAAAGAGGAAAGAAAGGCAGATATATAATAAATAACTTTATTCTTCTTGATGTTAAA
>NC_061108.1:126626238-126631109 GCF_015104395.2 Macrobrachium nipponense
TAATAATTCAAGTGCTTTAGATTTTCAAAGGGCATTGTTCTTGGTATTCACAGGAGAGAGAGAGAGAGAGAGAGAGAGAGAGAGAGAGAGAGAGAGAGAGAGAGAGAGAGAGGTGGGGTGGGGTTTAGTGTAAGAGGACCCATTAAAAAAAAAATGTTTTAACAAACTCTTCAAAAGAAAATTGTTACATTACTTTAGATTTGGACCTACAATCCTACAACCACATAATATAAAAATAACCTTCCATCTTGGAGAGAGAGAGAGAGAGAGAGAGAGAGAGAGAGAGAGAGAGAGAGAGAGAGAGGTGTTCCAATAATAATGGCTATAAGAGGCTTAGACCCCGTATTTTCATGGCCTCTGATTCCGAGGGGAGGGACTATGAAGCAACGAAGGACGAGGAGGGAGAGAGAGAGAGAGAGAGAGAGAGACAGAGAGAGAGAGATGCGCAAGGAGTAGGGAGGAAAGGGAATTATAGTTAAAGGAAGGAGTGGGGGTAATTTCGAGGTCAATAATCTATACACAGTATAGCTTCTCTCTCCGCGCGGCGCAGCCACGAGAGAGAGAGAGACCTTACCTTACAGACCTTACATCTTGTTCGGGTTGCCCCAGGTCCCTCAGTGTGAGGCACCTCTAATGTCTACCAGAGAGTTGCTAGTACATCTTCCGGTATATTTTGCATCTTCCAATCTTGGGATGGTCTGGGATGCAGTTTAGATATTTGTCGAGCTTATTCTTAAAACACATCTACGCTCACTCCTGATATATTCCTCAGATGAGCTGGCAAACGCATTGAATAGACGCTGCATTATCGATGCTGGTGGTGGAGTGGATTAATGTCCTGTGTGCTTTCCTTATTTTTCCTGGTATATTTTTTGGGCACTATTAATCTACCCTGCTTGCTCTTCTGATATTTTTAGTTCCATGATATTTTCTGCTATTCCTTCTATCTGTTTCCATGCCTGAATTATCATGTAGCGTTCTCTTCTCCTTTCCAGACTATATAATTTTAAGAATTGTAGTCTTTCCCAGTAGTCTAGGTCCTTAACTTCTTCTATTCTAGCTGTAAAGGACCTTTGTACACTCTCTATTTGTGCAATATCCTTTTGATAGTGTGGGTACCATATCATATTGCAATATTCAAGTGGACTACGAACATATGTTTTATAAAGCATAATCATGTGTTCAGCTTTTCTTGTTTGAAGTGCCGTAACAACATTCCCATTTTTGCTTTACATTTTGCCAACAGAGTTGCTATTTGATCATTGCATAACATGTTCCTATTCATCATCACACCAAGGTCTTTAACTGCTTCCTTATTTGTGATGGTCTCATTATTAGGTCCCTTATATGCATATAGCTTTCTTTCTCTGTCTCCATAATTTATTGATTCAAATTTATCAGAGTTAAATACCATCCTATTTACCTCTGCCCAATCATATACTTTGTTAAGGTCTCTTTGTAGAGCGTTCCTATCTTAATCACAAGTAATTTCTCTAACTATTCTTGGTGTCATACTGCGAAACTACTCACTACCGAATCCTTAACATTATTGTCTATGTCTTCAATCATATAACAAAACAGTATTGCAGCTAACACCGTACCTTGCGGCACACCGGATAGTACCTTGGCTTCATCCGATTTCTCGTCGTTTGCAATAACTATCTGTTTTTATTGTTGTGTAAAAATTCTTTTAACCATCTTCCTACTTTATCACGATATTGTGTTTTCTAATTTTCTTCGCTAATATATTATGGTCTACTTTATCAAAAGCTTTTGCAAATTCTAATAAACCACTCTGTTTCATTTCCGCTTTTCATATTTTTGAATATGTTTTCACGGTGGACTAACAGTTGGGTTTGTGTACTTTTTCCGGGTACGAAACCATGTTGTCCTTTATTAAACAAATTATTTTTTATTAAATGTTTCATAATATTCTTCTTCATTACCCTTTCATACACTTTCATTATATGTGATGTTAGACTCACAGGCCTATAATTACTTGCCTCTAGTCTTGATCCACTTTTGAAAGTAGGGGTAATAATACGCTAATTTGTGCTCATCATATATCTTGCCTGTATCTACACTTTGTCTTAATAATATTGCAAGTGGCTTTGCGATAGAATGAACTACTTTCTTTCTTTAACAAAAATAGCAGGAATTCCATCAGGCCCTGCAGCAGCTCCATTTTTAATTTCATTAATAGCCTGCACAATATCAGCTTCATTAATATCTATGTCAGCTAAATATTCACTATTTTCATCCCTTACTTCTATATCATTATCTTCATTATCTATTCTAGGGGTGAATTCTCTCTTATATCGTTCTGCCAGTATGTTGCAAATTTCCTTTTTTTTTCATTCGTTAATCTCCCTTCAATTTCTCAGAGGGCCTATTTCTATTCTTCTTTTATTCATCTTCTTCGCATATGAGTATAATAGTTTGGGGTTTTGCTTGATATTTAATAGGGTTTTTTCTTCCAAGTCCGTTTTTCATTTTCTTTTGATTGTATAATCTTTTTTCTGCATTTTCTATCTTACTTTTTTTAGTTCTATAACTTTCCATGCATTTTTTTCTTTTGCAAGACCTTTTTTCCACTTTCTGATTTTCTGGAACAAGATTCTTCTGTCTCTTGGTATGCATGAATGATGTTTACTTTTCTTCTTCGGTATATATTTTTCCACTATTATCTCCAATATTTTTGTTATATAATATCTCCGTATTTACCCATTATGTCATCACTTACGAAAATGTTATCCAATCTTTGTTTAATTCTTCATTAATTTCTGACCATTTTATATTTTTACTGTAGAAGTTGTATTTTCCATATCCTTCCCACTTTTTCATTTCTTGCTTATCTCTATTTTCACTTGCTTTGGAATGAACTGTTAATTCTATGACATTATGGTCTGAAATACTCGCATTATAAACTATTATTTCTTTAACATAATTCATCTCGTTCACAAATACTAGGTCTAAAGTATTTTCCTTTCTTGTTGGCAGGTGATTTATTTGTTGAATGTTGTATTCTAGTAGCATATCTAATAGCTTTTCAAATGCCTCTTATCTTCTGCACTACTATTACTCTCTTTTTTATATGTATAAGTACAACCACAATCTCCTATTCGTTCTTTCCATTCTACGAAAGGAAAGTTTGAAGTCACCAGATAGGTGAGGAGAGAGGAGTGAGCGAGAGCGAGAGATTGAGAGAAAGAGACGTCCACGAGATGGAGAGAGCAGGAGAGAGAGAGATGAGAGAGACGAGAGATGAGAGAGAGAAGGGGAAAAGCAACAGTTTAGGAACGTTTCTTTTTTTTCTCTCTCTCTCGGAGTCTCACCTCTAAATATATTTTTAAACTCTTTCGATAACTTCTAAGATTGTTCAGCTTTTGGTTCCCAAACTCGTTCTCATTACGATTCGTTTATATTTCTCTAAAATTCTCCGAATGCTTTGACAGCTGGAGGTTTTTGGTGGGTATAAATTATAAATTCCTATAATGATAAAATAACTTTTTATTTATTTTAATGTCCGCAGAAAAAAAAATCATTTCCTTCCGACTTTAAAATCCCGCTTATTTCCGTCACGTTCACTCAGCAGCCTGCTTTCCAACTGTTAGGGTTGGGCGGGAAGTAAGATGGAATATAGAATATGGACAGAGGTACAATAAAAGAAATGAAAGGGGGTTGCAGTTAGGACCTTTAACAATAGTGCCTACAGTGCACTGCATGAGGTGCACACTGAGGGTACTATACCCTCCCAGTACCACCCCAACCCCACGGGTGAGAGAATGTTGTGTAGCATACGTATCATCAGGGTACGATCAGCAGTACTTGTCACGATTCGGTAGTACACAGGAAGTCCGGAGATGAGTTTCGGTGTTCGCCTCAACTCGTGGGTTCCTTAACACAAATGTATGTATCTGACGATGGCTGCGCTGAATAATTATTATTATTATTTTCCCCGTCTCGGTTCTCTGAACGTTGAGAACGAAGGAAAAAAAATGTATCTTTCCGTATCTTTCGCTACTCTTCCAAATCTCTGTATCATTCTAAGCAGTACAAAATGTGATGTTATTTACAAGGCACAGGTTAATTTACGCTTTTTCCACCCATTTACCTAAAAAAGTGTAAATAGAATCACGCACCTCTTAACCTAAATCAATAAAGGATAGAAAATAAGTACTATCCTGTTTTTTTTTCTTCTTCTTCAAATCTCTGTATCATTCTGTGTTCGTACAGATTCCTTGGTAGTACAAAATGTGATGTTATTTAGTAAGCAAAGGTTAATTTACGTTGCTTTCCACCCACTTTCATAAAAAAAAAAAAATGTAAATAGAATCACACATCTCTTAACCTAAATCAAGAAAGGATAGACAATAAGCACTACCCTGTTTTCTTCCTCATGAACACTATATGTAAGCAAGTCCATCTAGATGACGACCATAATATATAAAAAAAAAAAAAAATGAACATTTAGGAAAAATCATATCTCTACGTCAGACTCAGGTCCAATTTCAAACCTGAGATACCAAGTTAGTTGGTATTTTTCAATATCCTTGTATCCGAAGGATATGCCAAATATACATAAGAAATAACATCTTAAGTATAAAAGGCCCATTAAAACACTTTGGTTTAAAGCTAAGGACTATATTTCGGTGGACCACCTCCCACCCTTTTCAAGAAGATTATTTCTTTTGAGATTCTCGTGGTCTCTGTCACTGTTAAATAAAGTTGGTTCGTATAGCAAGGTGTGACTTTATCAAGAAGCTACAGGCCTATGTCACTGGAAAACACCTTGGGCTCTAAAGGCAAAGCTATGGAACCTTATGGTGGAAAGCAAACATCCACTTCATGAAATACGTCCTTCACCAACA
>NC_061108.1:126631609-126634109 GCF_015104395.2 Macrobrachium nipponense
TGTTGGTGAAGGACGTATTTCATGAAGTAGGTGTTTTACTTTCCACCATAAGGTTCCATAGCCTTGCCTTTAGAGCCCAAGGTGTTTTCCAGTGACATAGGCTTGTAGCTTCTTGATAAAGTCACACCTTGCTATACGAACCAACTTTATTTAACAGTGACAGACCACGAGAATCTCAAAAGAAATAATCTACTTTAATAAAAGGGTGGGAGGTGGTTCACGAAATATAGTCCTTAGCTTTAAACAAAGTGTTTTAATGGGCCTTTTATACCGGAGATGTTATTTCCTATGTATATTTGCCATATTCTTCGGATACAAGGATATTGAAAAATACCAACTAACTTGGTATCTCAGGTTTGAAATTGGACCTGAGTCTGACGTAGAGATATGTTTTTTCCTAAATGTTCAATTTTTTAATATATTATCATGGTCGTCATCTAGATGGACTTGCTTACATATAGTGTTCATGAGAAAGAAAACAGGATAAAAAAACAGAGTAGTGCTTATTGTCTATCCTTTCTTGATTTAGGTTAAGAGATGTGTGATTCTATTTACATTTTTTTTTATGAAAGTGGGTGGAAGCAACGTAAATTAACCTTTGCTTAGTAAATAACATCACATTTTGTACTACCGGGGAATCTGTACGAACACAGAATGATACAGAGATTTGAAGAAGAAGAAAAAAAACAGGATAGTACTTATTTTCTATCCTTTATTGATTTAGGTTAAGAGGTGCGTGATTCTATTTACATTTTTTACGTAAATGGGTGGAAAAAGCGTAAATTAACCTGTGCCTTGTAAATAACATCACATTTTGTACTACCGATGAATCTGTGTAGGCTTAGAATGATACAGAGATTTGGAAGAGTAGCGAAAGATACGGAAAGATACATTTTTTTTCTTCTTTCTCAACGTTCAGAGAACCGAGACGGGGAGAATAATAATAATAGTAATAATTCAGCGCAGCCATCGTCAGATACATACATTTGTGTTAAGGAACCCACGAGTTGAGGCGAACACCGAAACTCATCTCCGGACTTCCTGTGTACTACCGAATCGTGACAAGTACTGCAGATCGTACCCTGATGATACGTATGCTACACAACATTCTCTCACCCGTGGGGCTGGGGTGGTACTGGGAGGGTATAGTACCCTCAGTGTGCACCTCACGCAGTGCACTGTAGGCACTATTCTTAAGGTCCTAGCTGCAACCCCCTTTCATTTCTTTTATTGTACCTCTGTCCATATTCTATATCTTCCATCTTACTTCCCGCCCAACCCTAACAGTTGGAAAGCAGACTGCTGAGTGAACGTGACGGAAATAAGCGGGATTTTAAAGTCGGAAGGAAATGATTTTTTTTTCTACGGACATTAAAATAAAAAAAGTTATTTTATCATTATAGGAATGTATACCCACCGAAACCTCCAGCTGTCGAAACATTCGGAGAATTTTAGAGAAATATAAACTGATCGTAATGAGAACGAGTTTGGGACCAAAAGCTGAACAATCTTAGAAGTTATCGAAAGAGTTTTAAAATATATTTAGAGGTGAGACTCTTTCGAGAGAGAGAGAGAGAAAAAAAAAGACGTTCCTAAACTGTTGCTTCCTCTCTCTCTCTCTCTCTCTCTCTCTCTCTCTCTCTCTCTCTCTCTCTCTCTCTCTCTCTCGTAGCTGCGCCGCGCGGAGAGAGAAGCTATACTGTGTATAGATTATTGACCTCGAAATTACCCCCACTCCTTCTTTGTAAGTATAATTCCCTTTCCTCCCTACTCCTTGCGCATCTCTCTCTCTCTCTCTCTCTCTCTCTCTCTCTCATCTCTCTCTCTCTCTCCTCCCTCCTCCTTCGTTGCTTCATGGTCCCTCCCCTTGGAATCAGAGGCCATGAAAATACGGGGTCTAAGCCTCTTATAGCCATTATTATTGGAACACCTCTCTCTCTCTCTCTCTCGTCTCTCTCTCTCTCTCTCTCTCGTCTCTCTAAATCTCTCTCCTCCAAGATGGAAGGTTATTTTTATATTATGTGGTTGTAGGATTATAGGTCCAAATCTAAAGTAATGTAACCATTTTTCTTTTGAAGAGTTTGTTAAAACCTTTTTTTTTTTTTAATGGGTCCTCGTACACTAAACCCCACCCCACCTCTCTCTCTCTCTCTCTCTCTCTCTCTCTCTCTCTCTCCTCCTGCGAATACCAAGAACATTGCCCTTTGAAAATCTAAAGCACTTGAATTATTAAAGATTTTGTGTTTGACGTTTATTGTGTGATATTTTCTCTCTCTTTCTCTCTCTCTCTCTCTCTCTCTCTGGCTTCTTAGCTCACAGCTGGACGACGACACATGTTCGAATCCTGAGCGGTGGTTTGGGTTCCTGGTTTTAGTCGATTGTTGTAGGTCGCAGTTAGTTTGGAGAGTCAGAGGTAGGAAGGGAAGAAAATGTCAAAATGGCTGCCTCACAAGAGAATCCGTTAATACGATTTTCATAAGATTCTCTCTCGTTGATTAGA
>NC_061108.1:126641609-126665959 GCF_015104395.2 Macrobrachium nipponense
GATGTCTTAAGCCCGTACCTTACGACGCTCCTGATTGGCTGTTGATAAGCCAGTCACAGGGCTGGAAACTCTCAGTCTCACTCGAGAGTTCACACGGGCAGGATGTCTGTTCTACCTCTTCTGAGGTATACGTTTGAAAGACGTATCCCTCAGGAGAGGAATAAAACACATCCTGCCTATGTGAACTCTCGAGAGAGATTGAGAGTTTCTAGCCCTGTGACTGGCTTATCAACAGCCAATCAGGAGCGTCGGTAAGGGACTGGCCTAGACATCAAATGCACGGTTGATGTGAATCTACCATAGTAGATATTCCTCAGCGTCCTTAATATTCTTTTTGCATATTTAATCCTCCCTGGAGAGAATACCGTCACTGTCACGGGACGTTGGCCATGAAACTTTCATCACTCCAAAGACAGAACAGTCTATTTAGCATAGCATAGACACTTGTTTTTGTTTGAGATTGAGCTGGCCTTATGCCAGCACGGGCTCTTGCTCATAGAGCACCCCGTAGGAAATAGACAGTAATAAAACCACGCAAGACTCTAAATAAAAACCTGATAGAAAACTTCGGTACCCTTTTAAGGAATGAGAAATCAGAGCACACGTATGCTGGACTTGTACACTACTTTTTGTCTTGTTACCTAGTGAAAGTTTTTTTTTTTTTTTTTTTCGCGGGGTCGCGTCTCCCCGCGGGCGATGAAAAATCACTGGCTTTGTATCATATGATGATTTACTGCTGCAGTGTGGGGGTCTGCGGTGGGAGGTTGAAACCAACATTCTTTGGAATCTTTGAATTTCAAGTCAGTGGCCCCTTTAGTGTGCTCGTTCTATGTGAAGAGGTTTCGTTTACTGAAATGAAATGATAATAACTAATAATAATAATAATAATAATAATAATAATAATAATAATAATAATAATAATAATAATAATAAAAATAATAATAATAATAATAATAATAGTTTTCTTAAGATGGAAAAAGAAACCCACAAGATAACTGAGTATAACTATTTTACTTGTTAGTTTTTACACAGTATTTTACTTAACACTCGAGTACATTCAGGCCCTATCTGTCGCCCTTTCTCAAGACACATTCCTTGAGAAAGGGGCCACAGCTAGGACCTGAAAGTACTCGAGTGTTAAGTAAAATACTATGAAAATACAAGTAAACAAGTTATACTCAGTAATCTTGTGGGTTTCTTTTTCCATCATCAGAAGAAAACTGAAAGAAGTTTTTCTTTGGTTCAATAGTTTCCTTGTATTAGTCATTATACTCTGTTTTTTTCATCTGTCCATCCGCCTATGGTGTTTTTGTATGGTAACACTGCGTCCCGGGCTTTAGATAGTTACGCTAATTGTAAGTTTTAGGTAAATCAAAGGATATCTGGGTTTACATTTGCAACTGAAAAGTGTTTTCATAATTTACTGTATGCGAATTACACCGTTAATATTCGAAATAGGACATTATAATCGTTGAATGTAAGCTGAATGTAACTGTCTAAAGCCCGGGACGCAGTGTTACCATACAAAAACACCACAGGCGGATGGACAGATGAAAAAAAAACAGAGTATAGTCCTTGATATTAATACCATCGAATTATTATTATTATTATTATTATTATTATTTTGAGAAGAGATGTTTTGTGAGTCCGGGAGAATCGATTCGAGTATGAGATGGGTGCGGGTAACTTTTATTGCTTACTCGGGGAGAAAGCCTAGACACTACTTTGTCATTGTTGTTGTTCTTCTTGGTGGGCAGGAAAGCCTAAAAATGCCTGAAAAAGGTGTTTCGCGTTGACTTAAAGATTCAGGAATTTTTATGATAGGTTATTTATGATTTATTTATTAGAATGAAAATGTAAAAAAAAAAAAAAGTATTGTGCTTGTTAAAGTGTGTAAAATAGATTATTTCTGATAAAATATAGTGTACTTATTTTAATTTTCATTAGTGAATCAACTCTTTATTTGACCGTGGATTTTAGCACGTACCCCCTAGTAAGTTGGAGATCGGATCGCGCCTTGTTTTAATTCAAAAGTACATTTAATTCATATTGATAAATATGACTTAGTTACAGGTGAGGTTTGAGATGGACCGTGATTCACATACAGTTGTTGTTGTTGTTGTTGTTGTTGTTGTTGTTGTTTTGATTCAGCTGTATTATGACGAAGTTGCCCACCCAGTTTACTTGTATAATTAAATCATTTTCACACTGGAAAACCATCATTTATGCTTAGTGCATTTTGTGCGCTCCTTATGTAAGACCATAGTATTTCTTTGTTTTATTCTGTTGTGGTACATATGCATATGTCCTTTTAGTACGAAGAATCACTTAGTTCCATTATCCGCATCTCATTCATTTCATAATTTTTCACCTCCCTTTCATAATCATTTCTCATACTTATTTTAAGTTTTATCCTCTCGGAGTTTGGAGGCTTTTTATGCATGTTTATTTGTGTGTTTGTCTGTGGCCATTTGTGTCCGAAATAATGCTTTTGAATTTGAATTTGAATTATGCCGGCACGGGCTCATGCTCGCGGAGCAGCCAGTGAGTGTCAGTCGATATGCAAGAAGTGATAAAATGATCATGAATAAATGAGTAAAAATGATGGGAGATGCAGGTGGGAATCCGAATTTGAACCCAGGACACTTTCTTTTCCAATATATTAAAATTTTGCTGAAGTTAGGCTTTTGCTTTTGTTTTTTTGTTTGTTTATTCTAACGTGTTTTCGGATAGGAGCCAGTTTTTTTTTTTTTTTTTGTTGGGGTGGGTGGGGGGGTTGGATATAGGAAATACTAAAATGGTGCACTTGACTGAAATTATGTAGAAGGTTAGACTATTGGCGTAAGAAGGATTTTTTTTTTTGAGTAAAATTTATCCGGATACAAATACCTTTTATTTACTTATCTATTTTTTTATGAACATTTTGCTTACGAATGTTTGAGATACTATCACTGCCTTTGTAAACATGGAGTTGAGAACAGTAGGTAATTTCAAAATTATGTATATAATATTATATATACATATATATATATATATATATATATATATATATATATATATATATATATATTAATGGTTGAAAAATGGATTTCCGGTTGTTTTTATTTATTCACATTTTAAAATTCTATCCTAACAGTTGTGATAGTCAGCTGTTTATCACAGATGTTCAGTTTATCACAAGCATAATATTTTTCCAACTTGCCTTTGTTAAAATGAACACAAACACACAGAGTCAGTATATATATTTACCAAAAATAAACACACCAAAACAGAGGATTCCTGTATATGAAGGCAAAGGTCACCACTGACCACTACCATTGTTGTATTGAATATTTAATTTTGACTTTTACAGTGAAACTGAAAAAATAATTTATACAATAGTAGACCTCGTCGTTTATCGCTTCATATAATATTAACACAAAAATAATTACTAGAAAATGGCTGGGGGATGCATTTAAAATATAAATAAACATTGAGCTGCACTAGGCAGTATTTAAAAAACAAATCGAATTTAAAATTTCACGTTAGGTAGACTTGTCATTACACTAAAAGAAATGTGATAAATAATTATGCTTCTTCAGTATGTAAGTTATTCATTCGAATTTCATATCCATAGACAAATAAGAAATGGCTTCGTCGAGTCAAACACAGAAGACGTAATGCATTACTACTTAATACTGTTCTCCTTACATTTTAATGCATTTTCATCTATTAATTTATTAGTTTATTTTCCTTTTTTTTTTTATTAAGTGAGTTGTCTTCTTTATGTTTCCATTGACTTCTTCCTAATGATCAGCATATTCTTTGGAAGATTGAATTTCAAATCAGTGGCCCCTGTGGGCCTGTTGATTTGAATAGGGTTCATCTTCTGGATAATAATAATAATAATAATAATAATAATAATAATAATAATAATAATAATAATAATAATAATAATGGCCGTAATAAAATATACCATTCTCAAGTCTGTGAAACAAAGCTTACTTGAGAAGTATTATTATTTCAGTAGATGTAACTATTCACATGGAACAATCACACTAAAGGTGCCATTAACTTGAAATTCAAGCTTCCAAAGAATGTTGGTTTCAACCTCCCACCGCAGACCCCCACACTGCGGCAGTAACGGATCATGATACAGAACCAGTGATTTTTCATCGTCCTGGTGGAGACGCGAACCCATGACTTCTAAGAAGCATGCCATGACTGAAAATAATCCGATTACAAATAACTGCTGCAATAAAGCAGATAATGGTAGAAAGGGGCTATTTTATTTTTTAAGAATAAATAAATAAAAACGACTTATAAGTCTTTAGAAGTGTGTTTATCAGGAACATGTGTCATAGAGGCTTAATAGATAATTCGAGGCAATAGTATTTGAAAAGAAAATAAAGTTTCACATGATAAATTCAAGTTAGCATTTTGTGGCATTGACATTTGGTTCTAGAATAGCCAGCAATATACTTGAAACCTCTTCAAAGACAGAGAGAGAAACCGACTGCATAAGAAATTAGGTCGACTGTCAAGGACTTTTGAAGTTTATGACGTGAACTATGTAGTAATAATAATAGCAATTGAGTGTGAGTATTGTCATCAGTAACAGGAGAATAACACGCGAGTGAAATTCACGTTTCTGTTAGCTTTGTTATATGGACATTTCCACGCAAGAGCTCTTTGCAAAGTCCTGTTCTGAGCTTACTGTGGTTCCTGCCATCATCTTCAGAGCGTCCTTACAAATTTTGTGCAAAAGACTTTCACCATTGGTTCTTTTTTCCTGTTGTCAACTGGAACTGTTTTGTTCGGCGAGATCTATCAGTTATTATTATTATTATTATTATTATTATTATTATTATTATTATTATTATTATTATTGGGAGGAGACCGTCTCTTGAGGGCAGTAGCATTGAAAATTATAGCTGATTCCACGACATTTAATTTGTATAGAATCCTCTTTATTCTTCAGCGAGATCTAAAAGTTATTATTATTATTATTATTATTATTATTATTATTATTATTATTATTATTATTATTATTATTATTATTATTATTTGAAGGTAGGAGACCCTCTCTCAAACATGTTTTGTTAAAGATGATGGCAGCATCAGTGGAATTGATTTTATATATGGTCTTTTCAATTCTTCTTATTATTCTCTTCTCATCAGGGCTGATATTTGCTAATAGCTGGCCGATGTTCATATCTTGGTTAAAGAAATGTTTTCTAAAAATACTAATTTATTGTTATGATAACAAAAGTGGTTAACAAATCTTAGTCTAAGGGCGTAATGGAATTCCAACGTTTCCAACCGTATCATCGGTTCATCTTCAAGGAAAGGTGAGCGTGAACTGATTTGAACGACCCCATTCCAATCAGTTCACGCTCACCTTTCCTTGAAGATGAACCGATGATACGGTTGGAAACGTTGGAAATTCCTTACGCCCTTAGACTAAGATTTGTTAACCACTTTTGTTATCATAACAATAAATTAGTATTTTTAGAAAACATTTCTTTAACCAAGATATGAACATCGGCCAGCTATTAGCAATATCAGGCCCTGATGAGAAGAGAATAATAAGAAGAATTGAAAAGACCATATATAAAATCAATTCCACTGATGCTGCCATCATCTTTAACAAAACATATTATTATTATTATTATTATTATTATTATTATTATTATTATTATTATTATTATTATTATATTATTGGCCAGGAGACCACTCTGAGGGTAGTATATAGCAATGGAAATTATAGCTGTTCCCACGGTATTTAAATTGTATAGAATCCTCTTTATTCTTCAGGCAAGATCTAATAGTTATTATTATTATTATTATTGTTATTATTATTATTGGGCAGGAGACCCTGTCTGTGGGCAGTAGCATTGAAAATTATAGCTGATTCCACGACATTTAATTTGTATAGAATCCTCGTTATTCTTCGGCGAAATCTATCAGTTATTATTATTATTATTATTATTATTATTATTATTATTATTATTATTATTATTATTATTATTATTATATTATTAATTATTATGCAGGAGACCCTCGTCTCTACGGGCAGTAGCATTGAAAAGTATAGCCGTTCCCACGGCATTTCATTTGTATAGAATCTTCTCTATTCTTCTTACAATCATCCTTTCATCTGCGCGTAGGCTGGTACTGCGGGCTAATTTCCTCTAAGGTACATCATTAAAGAAAGGTTTCTATTGTTTTGGGTTTTTTTTCCTCTTACGTGTCGACAGCGCACAGGTCGTCATCTACGAGAGTACAAAAGCGATCGACACGTTAGAGACAATAAACCTAAGACATTCAGGAATATGCCAGCTGCGTGCTAATGGAAATAGGATTGCAAGACGAATACAGAAGAATCTATATGAATTAAATGCCGTCAAAAAAGCTATTATTATTATTATTATTATTATTATTATTATTATTATTATTATTATTATTATTATTATTATTATTATATTTTTATTTGTGTATGCTGGAAACAGATTTTCTAACGTGTTTTGTTAAATATAGTGGCTGAATTTACTGAGTTTATTTTATACAGGATTCTCTCAATTCATTAGAAGAATTGAGAGAATTCTGTATAAAATAAACTCTGTACATTCTGCTATTATTATTATTATTATTATTATTATTATTATTATTATTAAAGATAGAAAAAACAATATATAAAATCAACTCGCTTAATTCTGCCATTCTTTTTAACAGTATTATTATTATTATTATTATTTCCGTCTATCGTTCTTTGAATATATCTGGTTCTTAGGGCCTGATCTTGTGCCGCTGTTATCATTCCTTCAGTTTCCTTCTTGAGCTCTTCCCTCTGTAGCCATTGCCATGTGTCATCGCTGGCTAGTTCTTTAGTCTGTCTCATGTATTGTCCGTGCATTGGTTTGTTGTGCCAGTCCTCTGTTCTGTCTGTCATTCTCCTGTCTCTGTATATTTCTGGGTCTTCGTCTACTTTTATTAGTCCTTCTTCCCATGTGCTCTTTAGCCACTCGTCTTCACTGGTTTTCAGATATTTCCCCAGTGCTCTGTTTTCGATGTTGACGCAGTCCTCTATACTTAGTAGTCCTCTCCCTCCTTCCTTTCGTGTTATGTATAGTTTGTCCGTATTTGCTCTTGGGTGTAGTGCTTTGTGTATTGTCATATGTTTCCTGGTTTTCTGATCTATGCTGCGGAGTATTATTATTATTATTATTATTATTATTATTATTATTATTATTATTATTATTATTACAAATGAAAAGAAAGTTGTAAAACAAATAGAGGAGACTCTATACAAATTAAATGCCATGGAAAAAGTTATTATTATTATTATTATTATTGATTACTAACATTTTTATTCCATTGGGACGTATCGGCTTCAACACATTAAGCTATTTTTGACCTAATACAGGCAAATAAACCAAAACTTTAAATTTTTTACTGGTAAAACACAAATCAAAGAAAAACCACACTTGTGACTAATTTTTTATTTGTTTATTTATCTGTTCTTATAAACTACGTTACCATCATTAAAAGCACACTAATCAGACAAGAAAACATAGTAACTTAAAACTAGTACACTTCAGTGAAATTACAATAGTCAAACAAAATAAAAGAAAAAAAAGAAAAATGATTCTCGAGTGTTGAAAAGCAGAAATAAAAATGTTGACTATAGCGCTTATTATTATTATTATTATTATTATTATTATTATTATTATTATTGTTATTATTATTGTTATTATTATTATTATTATTATTATTATTATTATTATAATAATAATAATAGAAAACGAGAGAGAGAGAGAGAGAGAGAGAGAGAGAGAGAGAGAGAGAGAGAGAGAGAGAGAGAGAGAGAGAGAATGACTTTGATGGCTATGATATAGTTTATCTGTATAAGCTGAAATATATTATTATTATTATTAATAGTATTATTATTATTATTATTATTATATACAGTTTGTCTAAAGTAACTTGATAGCTTTTCCGTGGCCTTTTACAATTTGCTGTCTCTAGTCTGTATGTATGACTAATCTGGCCAATTTCCAAATATTTCCGATTTTTGTTCCCTTCTCAACTTCCTGTCCTATGTATTTGATGGTGTTTCACCTCGTTTGTCTTTTATTTCTAGTTTAACGCAATATACTTTTTTATTTCTGTAGTAACCTATTTTATTTTTTGTTTGTGCTCCGATCTGCTGTCTTGTTTTGTTTACGTCAGCAGAAGACTTTGACAGGAAAGTGTGGAAATATTCTCGAAGAAAATGATGACGTTTCATTTTGAAGTTCTGTATTGATAATAATGTTAATAATAATAATGGAGAATCAAATTCACGGTTATGCAAATATACTTATATATTTAAATGTAAAACTAGTTTTAGATTTAAATATAGTATGTACATTTACATAACTGTGGATTTGTTTCTCCCTTTGAAGACTCGTGCTACTATGAGTTTTTTTTTATAATAATAATAATAATAGATTCTATTCTAGCTCAAGGCCATATACATAGAATGTACAAATTAGAGACAATAACACATGGAATAGCATGCAAAAAGTGATGAATCGCCAAGATCCACACAGCTGCTGAAGTATAAAAAATTATGCTCATAATAATAGCAATGGCAGTAATAATATTGAGAATGGTAGTAAAAAAAATTAGTAAAAAAAAACATATTGCATACTCTGGCAATGGCAGTAATACTATTGAGAATAGCAGTAAAAAAAATTATAACAATTAAAAAAAACATATTGCATACTCTGGCAATGGCAGTAATACTATTGAGAATAGTAGTAAAAAATAGAAAATGATAACAATAAAAAAAAGATATTGCATGCTCTTAATTTCCACTTAGGTGGTTACAGAAGTCGGGTCCAGAAGGCTAAATAAGAGAATACAAAATAGCAAAAGGAACCTGGGTTTGATTCCTGGGTGAGCTAGGCTTACGACTGTGTACGTGGTTGTAAGTCGACTGCGCTGGGTCGTAACTGGTCATGAACATGGCAGTCACTAAGCGTAATAATGTGGGTTGAGTAGCGGTGAATCGTGTAATGTTTATGAGGAGTTAAAAGCACTGCTGATGAACCTAAATATGGAGTTTCTACGTGACATCCATTAATGAATCAACAATTTAAGTATGATTAAGATAATGATTATTGTCTTTCTCACTCTAAAGCCACTCTAAAGTTGTAACGCTATATATATATATATTATATAATATATATATATATATATATATAGAGAGAGAGAGAGAGAGAGAGAGAGAGAGAGAGAGAGAGAGAGAGAGGCGCGTGTGTCAATATTCCTGTGCGTGCTCTGCACGGCCGTGTGGCGTGCACGCACATAATGGGCATATTTTTTAAACCACAGGAAGACAGACAGCGCATGCGCGGTCGGGCTTCTTCCCCTCGTTGCTTAATTAAAAATAATACATTATACGAGGTCTATAAAAAGCGCGCGTCACCTCTGTGACCTGTACATACGTTGTGTGTATATATATATATATATATATATATATATATATATATATATATATATATATATATATATATATATATATATATATTTTCCAGATTAAGGTCTGTGAGCAAGTATGGTATTTTAGTGCGTTCATTTTTTTTTAATAATGACGGAATACATTGCACATGTCTACGTACGTGGTTGTAACCTTGTATTTTCATAAGTGCTGACGCAGTTTTGTGAAAGTGTGCTCATACACAACTAACACACACACACACACACACATATATATATATATATATATAATATATATATATATATTTATAATTATTAATCCCTTGGGTGTAAATTATTCCCAAAGGTATAGGAAATCAATACTGAACGCTATTTGCGGCTTAACGTAGGTTTGTGTACATATCTATCTCTCTATCTATATATATATATATATATAATATATATATATATATATATATATATATATATATATGTATACATAATGTGTGTAAACGCGTGTCTATGTATACAAACACGCGCATGCCCATGTAAAGCGTACGTGTTATGCCTATAATCGTTATTATTATGCCTGCAAATGTCTCAAAAAACAAAACCAAAAGTAAAGGGGTAAAAAAAAAAAAAAAAAAAAAGAAGAAAAAAATCATGCGCACGTGACGATTACACTTGAAGTTTTCCGCTGTGTGGCAAGTGGCCGCTTCCCCTAACCCCCTCCACCTCCCCTCCCTCCCCTCCCCTCCCCCTTCCCCCTCCCCCCCTCTCCTCCTCCTCCTCCTCCCTATCCCTTAACCGTTCCCGTAACCCCAGCCCCCGGCTTAACTTACCTTCCTCCCCTCCCCTCCCATTCCACCCTTCTCCTCTCTCACCGCCCTCCCCCTCTCCTCCCTCCCCCCGGGCCCCTCCTCTACTGTTGCTTTCTTAAAGCTGAAAGGTTTATTCAGCCCCAACTAACCAGCCGAACCGCCATGATGTTGATAGTGACATTTTCATAGCGTATGGAGTATGTATTAATATATATATATATATATATATATATATATATATATATATATATATATATATATATATATATATATATATACATTTATATATAATAGTATATATATATATACATTTATATATATATATATATATATATATATATATATATATATATATATATAATTGCATAGAGCTGTCTTTACTGTTAGGAATTGGTACATATGCTTATACTCGGTTGTAAGTATGGTTTCCATATGGTTCATATATTTTATTTTTCATGATATTACCCCTGTTATTGTTGTTATTTTTTGTTGACATCATTGTTGTTGTAATAGCAGCAACATTTTGTTCACTTTTTAGCAAGTAGAAAAAAAGTTAATCACAACAAAAGAATCGTCAGTGTCATTGGAAAGGTAAAAGTTTTTTTCTTCTTCTTTTTTTGAGATCCTTAGAGCAAGCGTTTGAGAATTCCACCCGCGGAATTGAAATTCGGACTGAAATAAAAGTTGGGGTGGGTTCGGGTTGGGCGTTTTCTCTATATAATGTTTTTCTTATTGGAACTATTACAGCATGCATTACCGGAAGAGTTGTATATGTGTTTATATATAAATAATGTATATATAAATATACACATACATATAGTGTATATATACGTGTATGTATATAATATATAACACATATATATGGATATATATATACCTATATATATATATACATATATATATATATATATATATATATATATATATATATATATATATATATATATATATTATATATATATATATGCATTGGAATCTAGATGGAAGTGTTTCATTATTGTCGAGTTTTTCCCATATACTAATGAGTTAATATCTCTCTCTCTCTCTCTCTCTCTTATAACCTACAGTCACTTTCTTTTCCTTTTCACATTTTTAGCTGACTTCATCTCTCTCTCTCTCTCTCTCTCTCTCAAGTAACATACTTCCACTCTGAAATATTCTTGAAGCCTGTCATAAGTAAGAAAATTTATCTCTCTCTCTCTCTCTCTCTCTCTCTCTCTCTCTCTCCCTAGCCGCCATCGTCACCACGTTCCGATTTCTGCCGATTCCCGCAGCCCCAGTGAGGGTACGTTGAGAACGACTCTGGAATTGTTCCAGGCGCTCCTTTTCGAAGTCGTCGAATAAAGGAAACAATAAGAATGAGACGCTTTGGGATTTGTTCAGAGGTTCGTCAAAGATCCCGGTTTCTAATTCTAATTCTAATTCTAATTCTGTAGAATATTCAGATTGGGAATGATTACTCTGAAGAGAGAACACATTAAATGATTGCCTTTGTGGCTTATCAAAGAAAGTGGTTTCTAATGCTATCAGGAAAAAATCAATCGTTCTCCAGAATATTTAGATGAAAATGATTACTGTTATGAAATGTCTTGCCTATCAAAGAAAGTGGTTTCTAATTCTATAAAAATCAGATTCCTTAGAATATTCAGATGGAAATGATTACTCTGAAGAAAGAACAGATTAAGAATGGCCTTTGTAGTTTATCAAAGAACCCGGTTTCTAATTCTATGATAAAAAAATCAGTCACTCTCTAGAATATTTAGACGAAAAATGATTACTGTTATAATAATTGTCTTTGAGGGTTATCAAAGAAAGTGGTTTCTGATCCTATAAGATAAAAGATTCCTTAGAATATTTAGATGGAAATTATTACTCTAAAGAAGAGATAAATTTAAAAAAAGATGTCTTTGAGGATTATGAAAGAAAGTGGTTTCTGATTCTATATAAAAAAAGATTCCATAGAATATTCAGATGGAAATGATTACACTGAAGAAAGAATAGATAAAAACAATGTCATTGTTGTCTAAGGGGTTACGAAAAGTGGTTTCTAATTGTAAAAAAAAAGGAAAAAAATATTCTGTAGAGTATCTAGAATGTGAAAATGATCACTCTGAAAAAGGCATAGTTTAAAAGAATGTTGTCATTGTTGTACAAGTGGTTACGAAAGTAGTTCTTATTAAACGTTGATAGAATCATTGATGTCACAGGCTTTTGAAGAGGGATTCTGAAGTCCTAAGAAAGAAAACATTGATACAAAAATAATTGATCACAAAAGCCCAACGAAAAGTGGTTAGTATTTCATAGAAAGCAGAAGGATAATAAAGCTGAATTAGATTAAAACGATAATTGTTTTTAGAGTAATTCTGAAACATTTAACTAAAACGTGATGGAAGATATTCTGCGGAAAGTGGTTACTAATTCTTAGGAAACAAAAGGATGACGCAACTGAATTAAATAAAAGACATTTTCTTTTATAAAGTAATTCTGAATTTTTGAGAAAGAAATCATTGATAAAAAAGTTCATTGATGTCAAAATAATTACGAAAAGTGGTAATTCTTGGAAAACAGAAGGATGAGGCAACAGGCTTAAATAGACACATTTTCTCTCGTAGAGTAATTATGAATTTGCTTTATATAGATAACCTTTAGGTGACTTTAGGGGAATTTTATTCCTGATGTTCTCCTCATTACTGGGAGGTAATTCAGTAACTCCAGTTACCAAACGTAATCCTAGTATATATTTTCGCTACGTCATCTTTTCTATTTCTTCCTGAATAGCACCAATCGTTTATTTATTCAGTAAGTCCCAGTTTTTTTTAGTTTTTTTACACATTTGTTGCCCGTTATTTCATTCTGTCTGCATTATCACCTATTATTTTTTACCATTAATCTCATTCAGGATGGCTGGTAAAACGATTGATGTAGTGGATAGATAAGCTAATGGCAAGATTAAGAAGTTTATTAGGTAGCTAGACACCCCTTTTTTTCTTCTTTTTTTTAAAGAAATTTTACCTTGTTCTGCTACGATATAAAACAACATTCAAAAACATCGTCTTCCTAATTTTTGTCCGTTGCTCTCACAAAAGATGCCAACTTGAGTCTAGCGGTCATCATGCCAAGGTTTAGTGTTGATGGTAATTGCTAACTGTGACAGAATGTCCCGTAAAAAGGAACTTTGAATACTGCAAAAAAAGAGGTCTCTTTTAAGCCTGCAATGATCTGCTACATTTCCTCGTCATGTTCAGCCACAAAGGGGAATTGGATTTGCTCAGTTATCCGTCTGAGTGAGAGGTGAGATATTGTTGCAGACTTTCGGGAAGGAAAGAGTAAAAGAAATGCAAGCGAGGAGGATTTTTTTTTTTTTTTTTTTTTTTTTTTTTTGCTGGCTTAACCGTTCAGTTCTCCTTTCTAACTGGAGTAATTCAGCTGCACTAGCAATTTACCAATCCTTACTAAAAGCATATTCATGTGCAGCTTCATATAATTGACTCGCTAGTTTTTTTAACTATTGATGTTTACCCTATAGTATTCTTTTCCAAATGATAAGTCTGTTGTATACAGAAATTATGTATGAAAATAAATGAGTAAAGTAACTAATTCTACGGGCATAACCAGCCCCGTTTCATGGAATCCCTTCTCACCCCCACCCCCTTCGGAGGTGGAGGGAAGAGGTAGGATGAAACCCCATTATAAACCATCTTAAGGGTCCTCACCATAACCCTGCCAAGTTTCATGCCCATCGGATCAGCCGTTTGGCCGTGATTGAACGACAGACGGACGGACAGACATAACGCCCGTTATAGTATTGTAAGAAAGTGAAAAGAAGATTTACTGAATATAGACCCAACCATTGTTTATCTATAGCAAACTTTGATGTAGATACCCGTCAAGACAAAGGAATTTAAGAAAGAAATTCGCCGAAGTTCCTTCGGCGCAATCAAGTTTTTTGTACAGCCGCTACAACGTATAATGAAGGTCACTGAAAATAGACCTGCCTTTTGGTTGGTGTCGGTGTAATACCGTATGAGCCGCGGCCCATGAACCTATGCCCACGGCCCGGCGTGGCCTTTTTTATATCGTTGCCCAAAACACGATTCTGGTTAACTTTAACCTTAAATAAAATAGAAACTAATGAATGTAGAGGGCTGCAACTTGGTATGTTTGATGATTGGAGGGTGGATGGTCAGCATACCAATTTGCAGCCCTCTAGCCTTAGTAGTCTTTAAGATCTGAGGGCGGACAGAAAAAGTGCGAACACACAAGTGCGGACGGATGGACAAAGCAGGCACGACGATAAGTTTTCTTTTTCAGAAAACTGAAAAGGGAAATTATGGTACCTCGAAGGGGAAATTTATATAAGTGAAGAAGCTGTTTAATGTTAAAAGTAGCGAAGACGGTGTGGGTCAGGTGGGAATTTTGGATGGTAATGGGGATTCCCGTATGCGTCAGTGGGCGTATATGGCCACAGATGCTTGACGAAGAGAGAAAAGAAAATGCAATGGAAGTTTATAGTTAACTGGAACGTATAGTGAAATCAAAATAAAATTTTTGTTTTAAGCTCAAAAAATAAGTTACTAATTAATGGGAATGAAATGGGAAAAAAACGTTAAAAGGTAAAATGTGGGTTTAGTGAAGTACTTTGATTAAATATGAAAATCTCATAGTCATAAATTATTAATAAAAGGACATTAAACATCGAGATATTAATGATTTGATATGCAGTGGGTATACTGAATATAAATGGAGTTAGTCAAGGAAAAGTTATTTTGATTCCAGAAAAATCCAGTCCCGGTGGTGGAATGAATATTTCCAGGAACTGTTGATTAATTGAGGGACGCAAAATTTACTGGAATCAACAGAAGGGTTGTAGAATTGAAAGTTGAAAGCTTGAAATGGAAAGTTAGAAAGATGAAAGCTTGAAAGGGAAAGTTTAGAAAGTTAAATGCTTGAAAGGGAAAATATAGAAAGTTGAAAGCTGGAAAGGAAAGTTTAGAAAGTTGAAAGTTCGAAAGGAAAGTTTAGAAAGTTGAAAGCTTGAAAGGGAAAGTTTAGAAAGTTGAAAGCTTGAAAGGTAAAATATAGAAATTTGAAAGTTTGAAAGGAAAGTTTAGAAAGTTGAAAGCTTGAAATGGAAAGTTTAGAAAGTTGAAAGCTTGAAAGGGAAAGTTTAGAAAGTTGAAACTTTGAAAGGGAAAGTTTAGAAAGTTGAAAGTTTGAAAGGGAAAGTTTAGAAAGTTGAAAGCTTGAAAGGGAAAGTTTAGAAAGTTGAAAGTTTGAAAGGAAAGTTCAGAAAGTTAAAAGCTTGAAAGGGAAAGTTTAGAAAGTTGAAAGCTTGAAAGGAAAGTTTAGAAAGTTGAAAGCTTGAAAGGAAAGTTTAGAAAGTTAAAAGCTTGAAAGGGAAAGTTTAGAAAGTTGAAAGCTTGAAAGGAAAGTTTAGAAAGTTGAAAGCTTGAAAGGAAAGTTCAGAAAGTTGAAAGCTTGAAAGGGAAAGTTCAGAAAGTTGAAATCTTGAAAGGGAAAGTTTAGAAAGTTGAAAGCTTGAAAGGAAAGTTTAGAAAGTTAAAAGCTTGAAAGGAAAGTTTAGAAAGTTGAAAGCTTGAAAGGAAAGTTTAGAAAGTTAAAAGCTTGAAAGGAAAGTTTAGAAAGTTGAAAGCTTGAAAGGGAAAGTTTAGAAAGTTGAAAGCTTGAAAGGAAAGTTTAGAAAGTTAAAAGCTTGAAAGGAAAGTTTAGAAAGTTAAAAGCTTGAAAGGGAAAGTTTAGAAAGTTAAAAGCTTGAAAGGAAAGTTTAGAAAGTTGAAAGCTTGAAAGGAAAGTTTAGAAAGTTGAAAGCTTGAAAGGGAAAGTTTAGAAAGTTGAAAGCTTGAAAGGAAAGTTTAGAAAGTTAAAAGCTTGAAAGGGAAAGTTTAGAAAGTTGAAAGCTTGAAAGGAAAGTTCAGAAATTAAAAGCTTAAAAGGGAAAGTTTAGAAAGTTGAAAGCTTGAAAGGGAAAACATAGAAAGCTGAAAGCTTGAAATGGAAAGTTAGAAAGTTGAAAGCTTGAAAGGGAAAGTTTAGAAAGTTGAAAGCGTAAGAGGAAAGTTTAGAAAGTTGAAAGCTTGAAAGTTTTTTGGAATGAAAGGTTATAAATAACAAACGGATATATGAAGCACTTTTCATCCAGATAAAAACTAAAAATAATTTTTTAGTCAATTTCTTATTTTTCTCTTTTTCACTACATGTTCCCATCAAAATTCGTAAAAGTATAGTATAAGTTTGCTCAATCTATCGATTTTTTCATCAGAAAAAATACTCCGTAGCGGGGTAGTGCCGACAGTACACCTATGCGATGCACTGTCGGCATTAATTAAGGTTCTTTGCAAGCGTCCATTCGACCCCTAGCTGCAAGCCCTTTTACTCCTTTTACTGTACCTCCGTTCGTATTCCCTTTCTTCCATCTTATGTTCCACCCTATCCAAACAGCTGATCATAGTGCAACAGCGAGTTTTTCCTCCTGTTACACCTATCTAACCATTTTGCTGTTAGTTTCCATTTCAGCACTGAACGACCTCATAGGTCCCAGCGCTTGTTCTTTAGCTCAAGTTCTATATTCTATTCAATAATTTGGATTAAGTATGGCATAAGATTGCTTAGTCCATCGATCTGTGCATTAAAGAAATAGTTTTGCGTTACGAATGTAAAAAATTATAGACATATCTTACTATAATGGGCGTTATGTCTGTCCGTCCGTCTGTCATTCAATCACGGCCAAACGGTTGGTCCGATGGGTGTGAAACTTGGCAGGGTTATAATGGGGACTCCTAAGATGGTTTATAATGGGGTTTCAGCCTACCTCCCCCCCCCCCACCCTCTGAAGGGGGTGGGGATGAGAAGGGATTCCATGAAACAGAGCTGGTTCTGCTCGTGAAAGAGGGCTGTTTATGTCCGTAGATTTAGTTACTTTACGAATTTATCATACAGAAATTTCTCATTATGTTCGGTAGTATTTACATAATAATGATAATATTTTTGCTTTACGGATTTTATATTCTTGTCTGCAATTGTGATTTTTCACTATGTTGATTCTTGAGTCAAATGATGAGAAACGGACTGACTCACTCGCAGACTTGAATGAAAACCCACGGGATCAAAAATCAGCGAACTGAAGTTTTGGGCAGATTTAGATAACCTCGATCTCATTCGTTTTCGCAGATTTGGCTGTTCTCGACTTCATTCCTTCCTTTTCCTGTCTCTCTTTCGCCTTTCTGTTATTTTACACTCTCCTTCTTCGCTCTTTCGTGTTATTTTACTTTTTTTAGTTCATTTTTCTACTATTTCTATTTTTTTACGCGCCTGCTATTCATAGCAACATACCTGTCACCATTTCAGAAGCAGCTGAAGAATAAGGTAATAACAGTAACAAGAAAATAGGTAACAAAATCATTACTTGTGTTCATAATCACCATTTCAGAAGCAGCTGAGGTAATAAGGAGAAAAAAGAAAATAAGAAAAATGAAATAGTTACCGGTAGTCTTTCCGTAACTTGTGCCAACGCGTTCTCAACCGCAAGGCGTCCCTCTGGGGGCTATGCTAATTCCCCCAGCCAACAAGGCAATATTCTCTTGAACGCGGTTGTTGCTCGCTAACGCATCGAGTTTCCTTCTGGTATTTGTGTGTTTGCCGGGACTTATGCATATACAAATGCTTTTGTTTCCATATGGGGGACACACGGAAAAGAAGTCCCGAATATGCATAGCTCTCGTTACAAAGTTGCCTATGAATATACAGTGGTATCACACCTCGAAATCGTATCGCGCCCTTTCTGGTTGCGAAGGTATATGTAAATGTCCTGTAGTATGCCCCCCCCCCCCCCCCCCCCCCCCCCCCCCTCTCTCCCCCCCCCCCCCCCCCCCCCCCCCCCCCCCCCCCCCCCCCTCTCTCTCTCTCTCATCTCTCTCTCTCTCTCTTCTCTCTCTCTTCTCTCTCCAAAGTTTAGTTTCACACTTATACAAAGTAATTTCCCTTAACCTTATTGCTCTGTACTGAGTTGGATCTCTCTAGTTACGAAGTGAAGTTTCAAAAATATTAAGCTTGGTTCAAAAGGTAAATCATGTTTTAACTGTTATGGTGTCTGTGGGTCTGTTAACTGTACCACTCCATTACCTTACACAGACGTGGTATACAAACGTGGGCTATTGTGCTTAAATATACACGAATTGAGATGATTTTGTTCCTTCTCTGTCTCTGTGTGTATCACTTATTTTGTCATCGGAACTGCTTGGACAATGTTGGAGAGATTCTCGTCAAACGTGGTATTCACATTTCGAAGAAGTGAAATGACGTCTTTTTCAAAATTTTAACTGTAAGACTACTCTTAAAAGAGAAGTAGTGTCCAGTAGGGGATATATATATATATATATAATATATATATATATATATATATATATATATATATATGTGTGTGTGTGTGTGTGTGTGTGTGTGTGTGTGTGTGTATATTGATCTGGCAATATTCCCAGAATGTTTGGTGAATTTAAATTTAGTCACATGAGGAATTTTATATTAGTCACTGAACTGTATATATTGCATATCCATGTCAGGTATTGAGTTATTGATCAGATTTTACCTGAACAACATATTATTATTAGTCGGATTGAAACTACGATACCTGCCAGGAAATTGTAGATCGCGCGCTTCGCCGAGGAACAGTTTGTAAGATGCTTGAGAAACCATAGATCAGAGAATTTTTCTATGGTGTAGGGAGAAGCGTGACTTGAGAGACTGTGTCCGCCCCGGAGGTGGGCAGTTTCATCAGCGCACCTTGACGTGGTGCACTGTAGGCGTTACTTAAAGGTTCTTTGCGCAGCGTCCTTTTCAGCGTCGAATGAACCTCGTAGGCCCCATTACTTGGCGTTCGTCCTAAATTTTACGTTCCATTCTATTCCTGAAAAAGATTCAAAATGATGCACAGAAATCCACATTATGGAAGAAGGGATTAGATAAACTTCGTAAAAAAAAAAAATAAATAAAAAAACATCCCAAAACCTAACTCACATCCTTGCAGTATCAGACAAAATGGGATCTAGCGCCTCAGTGGCGTGATCGGTATGGTGTCGGCCTGCCACCTCGGTGGCCGCGAGGTCGATTCTCGGGCATTCCACTGAGGGGTCAGAGATGTGCATTTCTAGTGATAGAAGTTCACTCTCGACGTGGTTCGGAAGTCGCGTAAAGCCGTTGGTCCCGTTGCTGAATAACCGCTGGTTCCGTGCAAAGTAAACACACCATACAAAGAAACAATATGGGATGTGTATTTTTGAAATATTTTTTAAAGACTTTTTAATGGATGACTAATCTTGCGAGATGAGATGCACGGTATCATGTATAATGATGACAAAATTCCTTGGCAAGTAAGCCCTTGGGTACGAAGAGAATGAAAGCGCGTATCATCTTTTAATTGTTTTGTAAACTGAAATATAGACAGAACAGAATGTAGCACAGTATTGGAATACAGAGGAAAAGCATCGTTGAGTATTTTCTGTTGTGAGGATTTTAACGAGAATTCTTTAACGAGAATTCTGACCTGGGACGAATTATTCAGCGGCTGGCATCTGACCTACAAGCGCCAATAAGGATTTCTTTTCTAATTTTTTGTCGTGTTAATTAGCGCTTGGAATATTGCTTTGGAACTGGAAGCAGTTAAAATAAAACATCTATAAAGTGTTGCTTCACTTAACAGTTTTCAAAACGAAAACTATTGTGCTGGATTTGACTGCCCGTCCGCACGTTTTAGTGTCCGCCCTCAGATCTTAAAGAACTAATGAGGCTAGAGGGCTGCAGTTGGTTTGTTGATCATCCATCCTTCAATCATCAAACACCAAATTACAGCCCTCTAGCCTCAGTAGCTTTGATTTTATTCAAGGTTAAAATTAGCCTTAATCATCCTCCTAGCAACGATATGGGTAGGCCACCAACGGGCCGTGGTTCAGGTTTCGTGGGCCGCGGCTCATACAGCATTACACAGAGACCACGAAAGATAGATAGATGTATTTTCGGTGGCCTTGATTATGCGCTGTAGCGGCTGTACAGAAAACTCGATTGCGCCGAAGATTTTTTTACTTGTTTTAATCTATATTGGTAGTTAGAAAATGTCCATTTTGTGTACGATTCAGTGACAGTATTAAACGCTTCGTTGCGGCTATCGGCGCAGGAGAAAAGCTATTAGTGTTCGCATGAAAGTCTAGCTAAGTGAGTGTTTTATGAACGATCGTCAAATAGTCCTTAGTTTTACAAATGGATCTGCTAAGAGGTGGCTGAATGAAAGTTATTTTGGTCCTGTTGCCATCTGTCAAGATCTCTGCTTTAAGAAATGTTAGGACAGAAAAAAGTTAGACTGTATTTGTATCATATTAAATGAATATCGTATACATGAATTTTATGCATAGAGGAGTGTGGATGCTTGTATGTAATATATAAAGCTCACTTATTGGGGAGAGCATTCAGTTATCCTGACATTCATTTAATATAAAATAGATTGTAGTATATATATATATATATATATATATATATATATCTATATATATATATATATATATATATATATATATATGTTAACCGAAGGGGAACTTTTTAGTTGCTAAGAAATTCGCCGGCTCGTGGGCTCGAACCTCGGTACCAAGAATTCAGGCAGGTGCATCGTGGGTTAAAACGCCGTCAATGTAAGTCCTGAATTCTTGCAAGGTTCCGTGGTTCGAGCCCCTGAGCCGACAAATTTCTTATCAACTAAAAAAAAAAAAACATTCCCCTTTCGGTTAACATACATGGAAATATATTATATTAATTCCGAGGTAGAGCGAATTAGATATAAAGGACATTTGTAGCTGGATGTATATATATATATATATATATATATATATATATATATATATATATATATTTATATTATATATATAATATATATGTAGTATTATATATATATATATATATATATATATGTATATATATGTATGTATATGTATGTATGTATGTATGTATATATGTGTGTGTTTGTGTGTGTGTATTATTTTTTTTTGGTTTGTTTAAAAGCAAATGAGATTATCCGGGCTTGAAGAAAACCGATAATCGGCGAGTCTCTCTCGGCAGTTATTCAGTATATGGCCGAAGTTTCCTGAAGAATGATGGCCAAGAGATCACTTGGAAAAAAGGAATGAGGGAGGAGGAGGAGGAGGTGGGAGGAGGTAGGAGGAGGAGGAGGAGGGGAGGGGGTGGGGAGGGAGGGGGTCTTCTACCGGGAGGAGAAAAATGAGATTAAATGGCACTTACAGGAATGACGCGGAGAAGGGAGTAGACGTATAGGCGAAGATAAGAGGCGAATGAATGGAATAGGAGCCACAAATGTGAGAAGGAAAGGATAAGAGAAAACGCAAAAGAATCATATAAATGCAATAAAGATGAAACGGGGGGAATTGAACGCTGGTGTGAATAAATAATAATAATAATAATAATAAGATGTGAAGATAGGAAAAGATAGGATAAGTATAGAAAGACTAGATAGAAAAGGGAAGGGAGGTTAAACGAAGATATAAAGGTTCTAATGTGGTAATTAGTACGAGATTTTCATGTCGTGACAGATACAAACATACATTCAGTGGGTACACGTTGCCTGCCCAGATGTTCACACACACACACACACACACCACACACACACACATTGTACGAGAACAGTGCATCTGTCACCTATCTAAGAAGCCTATCTATCTATCTATCTATCTATGTATATGTATATGTGTATATTATTAATAATATAATAATATATATTATATTATTATGTATAATATATTATCATATATATTAATATATATATTATATATAATTATATATATAATTATTAATATATATAATATTATAGCGAAGTTAAGGGTGGGCTCCATCAATCCAGTAAACAGCCATTTGGTGCGAAGGAGGAAGGACAATTCTTCATTCCTTTCTAAGTACTTTATGAAGCTGCTGGCGTTTCAAGGCGTTGAGCCCCGTTTTCAAAACTACATAATAAAAGAAACGGACATAAAAAAAACCAGACATTAAAAAACTTTTTTTTAATGTTTATTTCTTTTATTATGTAGTTTTGAAAATGGTACTAAAAGTCTTGAAACGTCAGCAGCTCAATAAAGTACTTAGAAAGGAATGAAGAATTGTATATATACATACACACACAGACATATATATACACACATATACACATACGCATGTATGTATGTATGTTATGTATGTACTGAGCATCCGGATTAGCTGCCATTACAAACTGTAGCACTTAGGATCACCAAACATCAGTATCACCAAACATTAGCAACGTCACGTTTATATGTAAATCATTAAATATCATCTAAATCCTAGAGTTTTGTTAAATATTAAAGTTTTGCTATTTGGATTGTTTCCAACATTTACAGTCCATATTTTAAGAGTTAAAAGAATGTGCCTGTATCTCTAGGTGTTGTTTTGAAAATAAATTATTATTGTTGTTAGTCTCATTCATTATTAAGTCTTTCACGATGCACCTGTGAGCCGCTCGGTCCTGAAACGTTGGAACCATTGACTGTGTATTTCTTTTTGCTGATTGAAAATGTCCTCGTGGCAGAAGAATGTAATCATTATCAGATATGCGACGACTGATTTGACGTCTTTGGTTAGACCTATCGATGGGTTTTAGTTCGATTTTGTGAAAATGATTTGTAGCGGACCAATGATGAAGAAATTATTTGATTTTCAGGCTTTTATTCTCAGTTCTGTTCAGTATTTTGTCTTGTTGGGTGCTAGCCTGATGTTTATAGCCAACCCTTTTACACCAGTGAGTAGTTTTTTTTTTAATAAGGGTTCGAATTCAACAAGGTGTAATGTGAGCTAGGTTTTTTTTTTTTATCATTATTACTCAATGGGGCATTTTTGTGCTGATTTATGCACTATGAAATTATCAATTATTTTAAATATGAAACTTGGAATTCGTAGTTTTGTTGTTAAAATTATAAAATTATTTTGCTTGGCATTGTTAAGTTAAAAGTTAAGTATATCTTAGTTTAACCAGACCACTGAACTGATTAACAGCTCTCCTAGTGCTGGCCCGAAGGATTAGATATTTTTACGTGGCTAGGAACCAATTGGTCACCTAGCAACGGGACCTACAGCTTATTGTGGGATCCGAACCACATTATACCGAGAAATGAATTTCTATCACCAGAAATAAATTCCTCTGATTTCGCGTTGGCCGAGCCGGGAATCGAACTTCGGACCACCGGATTATAGACTTATGCAGTTAGCAAAGCGACCTCGAACACAGCTGAAATGCATTGAATGCAACATACCCCATCATTGAATTTACAAACCAGACGTATTGGCTATTTCATGTCCTTATCTAACCCATGGCCGAAGGAACCGATATACCTGCTTTTTGAAGGATGAAAAGACGTAGGAGTTAGGAAAAAACTTGAGTGAACAGAAAACAAATGACATAGTACTCTTGCTATTGACGATTTACACGTAAATGAACTACTCAAGACTATAATGAAACTATTTGTTCGCCAACTCCTAACAATATTAGTTTTCTTAGAATGACTTTATTGAACGGTTATTTCAAACATTTAATTTCTTCCATTGTGTGTTTTTGAAAGCGAAAAATAAACCCAGCATCATATCTAGACTCAAATATGCAATTATTCATCTCTCAAGCATTGTAGACGCATTATGGACCTTGCAAGCATTATAGATGCAAGCGTCAACCTTTCCATTATCCTGTTATATTAGCATCCCGAGCTTACCACTTGTTAGGAGTGACGCGAATTCAATCAAGAGTCGGGAACTCTAATATTAGAGAACTAATTGCCTTTCCTTCTTTGAAAGCAGCGTCAGGGTTGTTTTTATTATTATTTCAAATGACCTCACTGTCAAAAGCTATAAGTATATCTTGGTTTTACTCTAGACCACTGAGGAGCTGATGAACAGCTCTCCTATAAAGGGCTGGCACCAGACCACTGAGGAGCTGATGAACAGCTCTATCCTAGTGCTGGCCCGAAGGATGAGATATTTTGGACGTGGCTAGGAACCAGTTGGTCACCTAGCAAC
>NC_061108.1:126666459-126668959 GCF_015104395.2 Macrobrachium nipponense
GTCCTTCACCAACAGCCTCGAGTAGACTGACGAGGAAAGATGACAAACATACAAATGGAAGTGTAGAGGCGTCCACGCAATCATGGCGGAGAATTGTGGACGACAGGAAATGATGTCGCTGCCCTCTCGGTAACGTGGATAATGGGTCGCGTTCTAGCTTCCACTTTAGCTTTGTGAGTGCGATACATCGTTGGAAATTATTCTCAACGCTATTAAGCATATAATTAACAATCGTAATTACGCTTGAAAGTTCATCACTTGCCTTCCTTTAATTAACATCGATAAAGATTTATATATATATGTATACTGGGTGTCCATAAAGTCTCAGTACCATTACAAGTATTTATTGCTTGTAATGGTACTGTATATATGTGTAAATTTATATATAAAAACAGATGGATAGATAGATAGTTTTGTCACTACGTGACTTTTTTATGCTATCAAAAAGTAATCAACCAATATTACCCTTTCTATCTATCTATCTATCTATCTATCTATCTATCTATCTATATATATATATATATATATATATATATATATATATATATATATAAATATATATATATATATATATATATATATATATATATATATATATATATCTTTAATTGCTACAAACAATCATTCTTAAATAGCCAAGAAGAATCTTAACAAAAAGCCCAATTTAAATGTTCTCTCTCTCTCTCTCTCTCTCTCTAAACAACAGCAGGTTGTAAAGTTCAATTAGAGGGTTATTGTCATCGGGGAAACCAAGGGCACGTGTGGACCTTAAGTCCAGCCCCTTTTCATAAACTCAACTCCCAAGACGACTTTTTTTTTTCTTCCTGCTCTGAATTTGATTAAAAAGGGACTACTGACTCCCAAAGCAATCTGCTAACCATTGTTTCAACTCCGACTAAAACTCAAAATTTCTTCAGTTCCGAATTGCTGTCTTTCTCCTGCCAAGTGCCAGCCAGCCACCTCAGGGGGCAGCAGTGACCCCAGAGAAGGCAGAACAGATAGTTTCATACAAAGTAAATGGGCAGAGATGGCCCACAGAAGATTGCTGTCTGTGGAGATGTACAGACTCTTGCTCCAGGGCAGCCAGTAACTTGGAGGCATGCCCTTTCATGAGTCCAAAAATACCCCTAAAATGGACGCCTTAGCTAGTGAAATTCTTAAACACTGAGCAGCAACTATGTTTGCCTTTGGCAGAAGCCTGTGAATGACAGTGTTTGTAAATTGCATGCCACTAACGACAACGAAACTTCTTGGCACCTAGTAATTGGGTGCCCTTAGGTGCCCAGTCAAGCTTGCAGAAGCCATCCATACTTGTCCATCTCGTCTTCCTGTTACCTGGAGCATTACCATCCCTGCCAACCGCCTGCCATGTTGAAGTATTTAAAATTGGGATCCGACGAATTTGCAACTCCAAATCAGACAAATGAAGTACCTCTACCTCCAGAGTAAGATGAGGATATTTTTAAGTATTTAATGTGGAAATGGATAGCATTATACGTAGAGAAAAGTAACCTTGGATAAGTGAATCTTTAGACAGTTGAAAAATACTTCTTAGCGCCACCTGTTTGTGCCCAGTCAGATTTGATGCAACCACCCCTGCCTGCCTTGCATTCTTGTTATTTAGAGAATTTAGCTGCCTTTTCATAACTGATTTCCCAATGAGGACCCCACAACCATAAATGATTTCCAAATGAGGATTTCACAATCATAACTGATTTCCAAATGACGTTTTCATAACATAACTGATTTCCAAATGAGGATTTCATAACATAACTGATTTCCAAATGAGGATTTCATAACATAACTGATTTCCAAATGAGGATTTCATACCATAACTGATTTCCAAATGACGATTTCACAATCATAACTGATTTCCAAATGACGATTTCACAATCATAACTGATTTCCAAATGACAATTTCACAATCATAACTGATTTCCAAATGACGATTTCACAATCATAACTGATTTCCAAATGAGGATTTCACAATCACAACTGATTTCCAAATGAGGATTTCACAATCATAACTGATTTCCAAAGGAGGATTTCACAATCATAACTGCTTTTCAAATGAGGATTTCACAATCATAACTGCTTTCCAAATGAGGATTTCACAATCATAACTGATTTCCAAATGAGGATTTCACAACATAACTGATTTTCAAATGAGGATTTCACAATCATAACTGCTTTCCAAATGAGGATTTCACAATCAATCCATTACTTATGTTTCTATGAGGGATTTCACAATCATAACTGGGATCTAAATGAAAGAATCACAATCACAACTGATTTCCATATGAGGATTTCACAATCATAACTGATTTCTAAATGAGGATTTCACAATCATAACTGATTTTTATATGAGGATTTCACAATCATAACTGATTTCCAAATGAGGATTTCACAATCATAACTGATTCCCAAATGAGGACCCCACGAGTGACTAATTTAAGTTTTAGCCGCACAGATGATGGGAGAATCCTCAAATCGTAAAAAT
>NC_061108.1:126671459-126731459 GCF_015104395.2 Macrobrachium nipponense
TAGAAAAGGCCCAATTAAAACACTCTGGTTTAAAACTAAGGCCTTTTACTTGAGATATCCAGTTTTAACAGATTATATATATATTTATATATATATATATATATATATAATATATATATAGATTAGTATATATATATAATATATAGATATATATATATTATATATAATATATATATTATATACATTAGAGAGAGAGAGAGAGAGGAGAGAGAGAGATGCGACGCTTGACATGAGAGGAGAGAGAGAGAGAGAGAGAGAGAGAGAGAGAGAGATCTTGTGTAACAGTTCCTGTCAACCTACACATTATAATGTAAAGTCGTTATTCTAATAATATTATTAGAATAACGACTTTGCCGAATTTATAAGCCTTAGATATTTAATCTTTAATACCAACTGTAATCAAACGTCTCGCATTCTTTTACATATTTATTCAACTAACAATAAACGTACATTTTATCCGTACAGATTTTTCACAAACATGACACTAAATCCACTGAATTTAAGAGAAAATTCTGAACACGTATGCAGGGTTTTCTAGAACAATGGTTGGAAGAGGGTGGGAAAAAAATAACATCAACAAATCAGTCTCACAGCAAGACAGCAATAACATCCACAAGACAACAGGGACGAAATTCGATTACAATGAGGGGGGAATCTCGACCTAAATACTCTGATGAATTCACGTACTTGACGAATTTCCGGTGTTGCATATTTTTTTTAATGCGAATTCGATGTGGTACTTTCATTGGAACGTCTCTTACGAAACCAACGTGACAGATTACGTCAACAAATGTGTTTTTTTTGCGCGCATGCGCTTTGAGGATTGTGATATAGATGTGACTCAGAAACCGATACTGCCCACCGCACAAATGTTAAATGTTTTAACATAGGATTTAGTATCAGTTCCTTCGATTGTATTAATAATGATAATATTAATACAATAATTATTGTATTAATAACAATAAGATGATGGTGTGGTGATGAATTATACGCTGTGTCTTAGTTTTCGGTAAAGTCGTGAACTAGAAAGAATATCAAGTTACAATAGAATGGAGCTCTCTTTTTAAGAAAAATAACAAAAGAAGGAAGAACACATACATAAGTAAATCATAAGTTATTTCCATCACCAGGGAGAATATTGTTGTGACATTTCACACCTTATATGCCAATTTTCCTCCCATTCCAAAGTTCCTTGAGAATACCAACATTACTAATGATTAATTACCTACTATGAAGTTCTTTTATTCGAATCTACCTATCGCTGAGTCGGTCTCCTTTTCATGACCTTATGTAATGTAGCATAATGTAGCATTTACCGATTCACAAAAAAAAAAAAAATTAAATAAATAAATAAATAAAAAATAAAAAAATAAAAATCAGGTAACTGTTATCCCTGAAGGTTTTGGGCGAGGTGCTCTTCTCCATATGAGCGCTCCTCCACCAGGTGTAATATATGTGAGGGCAAACCAGTATCTGCAAATTTTTTTCTCTTTCTCTCTCTCTCTCTTTTTTTTTTTTTTTTTGGGGGGGGAGGGGGGGAGGGAGGGGGGGGGAGGCAATGCCAACTTCGGCATATCATGTATTATGAGGTCCCAGTAGGCTGACATATGAGTCATTGCCCTTGGCTTTTCATGAGGGATCACTTCTCCAAACTCTCGGTCCGACTGCTCGTAGCTCATGAGCTGTCCACTCACCAAATCAGGCGCAAAATATCGGTCCTAGTCGATCCTTTTGCTACTACTTCTGCTGTTGGTATTTTCGCAGACCAAGAGGAAAAACATGACATCCTTATCTCACATATAAGTGAAATCAATTTCTGATCATTCCCCAAGTCTGGTTCTCAACAAATTCTGCAAGCTTAACTCTCGACCGTTTGACAGCCTTGAAGGATCTATAATGTGCTTTCTTAGTTTTGGCTTAACTACTTCGGCTAATTATTATCCTACTTGATTCTAAACCTTGTTCTTCTCTTATCCTGTCCCTCTCTGATCTTATTTCCTCGCCAGTATTTGGCAGCTCTGTGGCTCAGAGCGGATTGCTACATAATTCTTCAAGGAGCCTGTATGCAAACTGGCTCCTACATAATTATTCAACGGACCTGTATACAAACTGGCTCCTACATAATTCTTCAACGAGCCTGTATGCAAACTGGCTCCCACATAATTCTTCAACGGGCCTGTATGCAAACTGGCTCCTACATAATTCTTCAACAAGCCTGTATGTAAACGTAAACTGGCTCCTACATATTTCTTCAGCGAGTCTCTATGTAAACTGGCTCCTACATAATTCTTCAAGGGCCCTGAATGTAAACTGGCTCCTGCATAATTCTTCAACGAGCCTGAATGTAAACTGGCTCCTACATAATTCTTCAGCGAGTCTCTATGTAAACTGACTCCTACATAATTCTTCAACGAGCCTGTATGCAAACTGGCTCCTACATAATTCTTCAAGGAGCCTGAATGTAAACTGGCTCCTACATAATTCTTCAAGGAGCCTGAATGTAAACTGGCTCCTGCATAATTCTTCAACGAGCCTGAATGTAAACTGGCTCCTACATAATTCTTCAGCGAGTCTCTATGTAAACTGGCTCCTACATAATTCTTCAACGAGCCTGAATGTAAACTGGCTCCTATATAATTCTTCATTAGCGTCTCCTATGTACGGCTCCTACTAATCTTCAACGAGCCTGTATGCAAACTGGCTCCTACATAATTCTTCAATGAGCCTGTATGTAAACGTACACTGGCTCCTACATAATTCTTCAGCGAGTCTCTATGCAAACTGGCTCCCACATAATTCTTCAACGAGCCTGAATGTAAACTGGCTCCTACATAATTCTTCAGCGAGCCTGTATGCAAACTGGCTCCTACATAATTCTTCAATGAGCCTGTATGTAAACGTAAACTGGCTCTTGCATAATTCTTCAACGAGCCTGTATGTAAACTGGCTCCAACATAATTCTTCAAGGAGCCTGTATGTAAACTGGCTCCAACATAATTCTTCAAGGAGCCTGTATGTAAACTGGCTCCTACATAATTCTTCAATGAGCCTGTATGTAAACGTAAACTGGCTCCTGCATAATTCTTCATGGAGCCTGTATGTAAACTGGCTCCAACATAATTCTTCAAGGAGCCTGTATGTAAACTGGCTCCAACATAATTCTTCAAGGAGCCTGTATGTAAACTGGCTCCTGCATAATTCTTCAACGAGCCTGTATGTAAACTGGCTCCAACATAATTCTTCAAGGAGCCTGTATGTAAACTGGCTCCAACATAATTCTTCAAGGAGCCTGTATGTAAACTGGCTCCTACATAATTCTTCAATGAGCATGTATGTAAATGTAAACTGGCTCCTGCATAATTCTTCAACGAGCCTGTATGTAAACTGGCTCCAACATAATTCTTCAAGGAGCCTGTATGTAAACTGGGTCCAACATAATTCTTCAAGGAGCCTGTATGTAAACAGGCTCCTACATAATTCTTCAATGAGCCTGTATGTAAACGTAAACTGGCTCCTGCATAATTCTTCAAGGAGCCTGTATGTAAACTGGCTCCAACATAATTCTTCAAGGAGCCTGTATGTAAACTGGCTCCAACATAATTCTTCAAGGAGCCTGTATGTAAACTGGCTCCTACATAATTCTTCAATGAGCCTGTATGTAAACGTAAACTGGCTCCTGCATAATTCTTCAACGAGCCTGTATGTAAACTGGCTCCAACATAATTCTTCAAGGAGCCTGTATGTAAACTGGCTCCAACATAATTCTTCAAGGAGCCTGTATGTAAACTGGCTCCAACATAATTCTTCAACGAGCCTGAATGTAAACTGACTCCTACATAATTCTTCACCGAGCCTGTATGTAAACTGGCTCCAACATAATTCTTCAACGAGCCTGTATGTAAACTGGCTCCAACATAATTCTTCAAGGAGCCTGAATGTAAACTGGCTCCAACGTAATTCTTCAAGGAGCCTGAATGTAAACTGGCTCCAACATAATTCTTCAACGAGCCTGTATGTAAACTGGCTCCAAAATAATTCTTCAAGGAGCCTGTATGTAAACTGGCTCCAACATAATTCTTCAAGGAGCCTGTATGTAAACTGGCTCCAACATAATTCTTCAAGGAGCCTGAATGTAAACTGACTCCTACATAATTCTTCAACAAGCCTGTATGTAAACTGGCTCCAACATAATTCTTCAAAAACCTGTATGTAAACTGACTCCTACATAATTCTTCAATGAGCCTGTATGTAAACTGGCTCCAACATAATTCTTCACGAGCCTGTTTGTAAACTGGCTCCACATAATTCTTCAAGGAGCCTGTATGTAAACTGGGGCTCCAACATAATTCTTCAAACGAGGGCCTGTATGTAAACTGGCTCCAACATAATTCTTCACAGCCTGTATGTAAAACTGGCTCCAAAATAATTCTTCAAAGGAGCCTGTATGTAAACTGGCTGGCTCCAACATAATTCTTCAAGGAGCCTGTATGTAAACTGGCTCCTACATAATTCTTCAAGGAGCCTGAATGTAAACTGACTCCTACATAATTCTTCAACGACCTGTATGTAAACTGACTCCTACATAATTCTTCAATGAGCCTGTATGTAAACTGGCTCCAACATAATTCTTCAACGAGCCTGTTTGTAAACTGGCTCCAACATAATTCTTCAAGGAGCCTGTATGTAAACTGGCTCCAACATAATTCTTCAAGGAGCCTGTATGTAAACTGGCTCCAACATAATTCTTCAACGAGCCTGTATGTAAACTGGCTCCAACATAATTCTTCAAGGAGCCTGTATGTAAACTGGCTCCAACATAATTCTTCAAAGAAGCCAGTATGTAAACTGCTCCAAACATAATCTTCAAGGAGGCTGTATGTAAACTGGCTCAACAAATTCTTCAAGGAGCCTGTATGTAAATTGGCTCCTACATTAATTCTTCAACGAGCCTGAAGGTAAACTGACCCTACATAATTCTTCAACGCGCCTGTATGTAAATGACTCTAAACCAAATAATTCTTCAACAAAGGCTCTGTATGTAAAACTGACTCCACATAATTCTCCAAATGAGCCTTGTATGTGTAAACTGGCTCCAACATAACGGTTCTTCAACGTGCCTTTTTGTAAACTGGCTCCAACATAATTCTTCAGAAAGGCCTGTAAATGTAACGCCGAAAACTCCAATTATGGCTCCAACATAATTCCTAAGGAAGCCTGTATGTAAACTGGCTTCCAATGGCTTCAAACCAAAGGAATTCTCCAGAAGCTTGTATGTAACTGCTCCACATAATTCTCCAGAAAGCCTATGTAAATGGCTTCTACCAAATAATTCTTCACCGAAGCTGGTAATTGGACCTGGCTCATAATTTCTTCAAGAGCCTAATGGTTATGCGATTCACCATAATCTCAATGGAGCTGCGATGTAACTGGCTCCAAAATAATTCTTCAAGAGGGCCTGTATGTAAAAACTGGCTCCAACATAATTCGTTCAAGGAGCCCTGTATGTAAAACTGCGGCGCCAACATAATTCTTCAAGGAGCCTGAATGTAAACTGACGCCTGACATAACTTCTTCAACAAGCATGTATGTAAAACTGGCTCCACATAATTCTTCAAAACCTGTATGTAAACTGACTCCTACATTAATTCTTCAATGAGCCTGTATGTAAACTGGCTCCAACATAATTCTTCAACGAGCCTGTTTGTATTAAAACTGGCTCCAACATAAATTCTTCAAGGAGCCTGTATGTCAACTGGCTCCAACATAATATCTCAATGAGCCTGTAGTAAACGTAACTGGCTCCTGCAAATTCTTCAAAGAGCCCTCTGTATGTAAACTGGCTTCCTACATAATTCTTTCATGAGCCTGTATGTAAACGTTAAACGGCTCCAACAAATTCTTCAAAGAGCCTGGATGTAAACTGGCTCAACATAATTCTTCAAGGAGCCTGTATGTAAAAACTGGCTCCTAACAAGTTCTTCAATGAGCCGTGTATGTAAACTTAAAACTCGGCACCGGCATAATTATTCAAACGAAGCCTGTATGTAAACGGCTCCAACTAATACTCAAAGGAGCCTGTAGTAATTGGCTCCTGCATATTACTTCAAGAGCCTTATGGAAAACTGGCTCCAGCCACTATTCTTCAAGGAGCCTGTATGTAAACTGGCTCCTGCATAATTCTTCAACGAGTCTATAGGTAAACTGACTCCTACATAATTCTTCAAAGTCTGTATGTAAACTGGCTCCTACATAATTCTTCAAAGTCTGTATGTAAACTGGCTCCTACATAATTCTTCAAAGTCTGTATGTAAACTGGCTCCTACATAATTCTTCAAAGTCTGTATGTAAACTGGCTCCTACATAATTCTTCAAAGAACCTGTATGGTAAAACTGGACTCCCTAATAATCTTCAACGAAGCCTGTATGTAAACTGGCTCCTTTATAATTCTTCAAAGAAGCCTTGTGGTAAATTGGCTCCAACATAATTCTTCAAAGAGTCCCTATAGGTAAACTGGACTCCTACTTACTCATTCAGAGCTGTAGTAAACGGGCTCCTCATAATTCTTCAAAGAGCCCTGTAACTGTAAACTGGTTTACCAACCAGAATTCTTCAACGAGCCGGTAATGTAAACTGGCTCCTGCATATTCTTCAACAAGCCTAGTAATGTAAACTGGCTCCTGCATTTAATCTTTTCACGAAGCCCTGGTGTGTAACTGGTTCCAACATAATTCTTCAACGAGCCGGTATGTAAACTGGCTCCTGCATAATTCTTCAACAAGCCTGTATGTAAACTGGCTCCTGCATAATTCTTCAACGAGCCTGTATGTAAACTGGCTCAAACATAATTCTTCAACGATCCTGTAGGTAAACTGGCTCCAACATAAAATTTCTTCAACGCAGGCCTGTTATGTACCAACTGGCTCCTGGCATAAGTTCTTCAACGAGCCTGTAATGTAAACTGGCTCCTGCATAATTCTTCAACCAAGCCTGTAAACTTAAACGCGGCCTGCCAACATAATTCTTCACCAGCCTGTATGGTAAATTTGGCCTCAACATAATTCTTCAACGGAGCCTTTAATGTAAACTGGCTCCAACATAATGGCTCCAACATAATTCTTCAAAGGAGCCATGAATGTAAAACTGGCATCCTAACATAATTCTTCAACAAGCCATGTTATGTTAAAACTGGCTCCAACATAATTCTTCAACGAGCCTGAATTGTTTAAACTGAATCCTACATAAAAATTCTTCAAAAGGCCGTATGTAAATGGCCGCTGATAATTCTTCAAACGAGCCTGTATGTAAAACATGGCTCCAACATAATTAATTTTTCAAACGGAAGCCTGTAGTAAACCTGGCTCCAACATAATTCTTCAACGAAAGCTGTAATGGTAAAAACTGGGGGCCTCCAACATAATTCTTCAACGAGGGCCTGTATAATTGTAAACGGCTCCAACATAATTCCGTCAACGAGCCTGTAATGTTAAACTGGTTCCAACAATGATTCCTTCAACGAGCCGGTATGTAAAACCGGCTCCTGCATAAATTCTCACAAGGCCTGCAGTAAACTGGCTATGCAATTAATCTTCAAACGAGCCTGTATGTAAACTGGTTCCAACATAATTCTCAACGAAGCCGGTATGGTTAAACTGGCTTCCTGCAAATTCTTCAACGGAGCCTGTATGGTTTTAAAACTTGGCTTCCTACATAATTTCTTCAACGAGCCCTGCTGATGGTAAACTGGCTCAACATAAATTCTTCAACGAGGCTGTATGTAAACGGCCTTCCAACATAATTCTTCAACGAGCCTGTATGTAAACTGGCTCCACAACATTAATTCTTCAAAACGGAGCCTGTATGTAAACTGGCTCCTGGCATAATTCTTCAACAAGCCTGTATGTAAACTTGGCTTCCAAAATAATTCTTCAAACGAGCCTGTATGTAAATTGGCTGCAACATAATTCTTCAAACGAGGCCTGTATGTTAAAACCTGGCTCCAAACATAATTCTTCAACAAACGGAGCCTGTATAGTTAAACTGGCTCCAAAATAATTTTCCAAAGAACCTGTATGTAAACTGAATTCCTTTACAGAATTCTTCAATGAGCCTGTATGTAACACTGGCCGCCACCAAATAATTATTCAACCGAGCCTGTATGTAAATGGCTCCAACATAATTCTTCAGGGGCCTTGCCAAAAATGTTAAACTTGGCTTCCAAAATAAGAAATTCAACAGCCTGTATGTAAACTGGCTCCCAAACCAAATAATCTTTTCAAGGGAGACCTGAGTAAATGGTGTACATAAATTCTTCAAGGAGGCCTGATGTAAAATGACGCCTAACCTAATTCTTCAACGAGCCTGTATGTAAACGAAACTGGCCTCTGCATAATTCTTCACGAAGCCTGTATGTAGACTGGCTCCAACAAATTTTCAATGATCCTGTATGTAAACTGGCTAAACCTGGCATAATTCCTTCAACGAGCCTATAATTTAAACTTGGCAAACCTGCATAATGTCCTTCAACAAGCTTATGTAAACTGCTCCAACATAATTCTTCAAAAACGGAGCCTGTATGTTTAAACTTGGCTCCAACAATAATTTCTTCACAAGGAGACCATGTAAATGTTTTAAACTGGCTCCAACATAATTCTTCAAACGGAGCCTGTATGGTAACCTGGCCTCCACCAAAATACTTCTTCAAAGGAAGCCTGTATGTAAACTGGACTTCCTACATAATTCTTCAACAGAGCCTGTATTAAACGTAAACTGGCTCCTTGCATAATTCTTCGCAACGGGCCTGTATGTAAACTGGCTACCAACCATAAATTCTTCTTCAAGGAGCCTGTAATGTAAACTGGCTTCCAACCAAATTCCTTTCAACAACCTTATTAAACTTGGCCTTCCAACATAATTCTTCGATGCGCCTGTAAAATGTACGTAAACTGGCCTCCGAAGCATAATTCCTTCAACGAGCCTGTTTAGTTTACAACCTGGCTCCTTACATAATTTCTTCAGATCCTGTATGTAAACTGGCCCTGCCAACATAATTCTTCAAGGAGGCCTCTAATAGGTAAACTTGGACTCCTACATAATTCTTCAAACTCGGTATGTCAACCTGGCTCCTACCTAATTCCCTTCAAAGTCGTATGTAAACTGGCTCCTACATAACTTGCTTCAAACGAGCTGGTATGTAAACTTGGCTCCTACATAATTCGTTCAAAGTCTGTAGGTAAAACTGGCTCCTACAATAATGGTCTTCAAAGAAACCTGTCTGTAACTACGCCCTACATAATTCCTTCAAACGACCTGTATGTAAACTGGGCTCCTTTCATAATTATTCAAAGAGCCTGTTATGTTTAAACCTTGGCTTCCTAACATAACTTCTTCAAAGAAAAGTCTATTTAGGTAAAACTGGACTCCTACAAATTAATTTTTCAAGTAGCCTGTAATGTAAACTGGCTCCTACATAATTCTTCAAAGAACCTGTATGTAAACTGACTCCAACATAATTCTTCAAAGAGCCTGTATGTAAACTGGCTCCTTTATAATTCTTCAAAGAGCCTGTGTGTAAATTGGCTCCAACATAATTCTTCAAAGAGTCTATAGGTAAACTGACTCCTACATAATTCTTCAAAGTCTGTATGTAAACTGGCTCCTACATAATTCTTCAACAAGAGTCCGATGTAAACTGGCTCCTTTATAATTCTCAAAGAGCCTGTGTGTAGATTGGCTTCCCCAGAATTCTATACAAAGGTCTATGGTAACGACTTCATACTACTTCTTCAAGTCTTGTATGTAAACTGGCTCCTACATAATTCTTCAACAAGCCTGTATGTAAACTGGTTCCTACATAATTCTTCAACGAGTCTGTATGTAAACTGGCTCCAACATAATTCTTCAATGAGTCTGAATGTAAACTGGCTCCTACATAATTCTTCAGCGAGTCTGCATGTAAACTGGCTCCTACATGATTCTTCAACGGGTCTGTATGTAAACTGGTTCCTACATGATTCTTCAACGGGTCTGTATGTAAACTGGCTCCTACATGATTCTTCAACGGGTCTGTATATAAACTGGCTCCTACATAATTCTTCAACGAGTTTGTATATAAACTGTCTCCTACATAATTCTTCAATGAGTCTGTATATAAACTGGCTCCTACATAATTCTTCAATGAGTCTGTATGTAAACTGGCTCCTACATAATTCTTCAATGAGTCTGTATGTAAACTGGCTCCTACATAATTCTTCAGTGAGTCTGTATGTAAACTGGCTCCTATATAATTCTTCAACGAGCCTGTATGTAAACTACATAATTCTTCAACGAGCCTGTATGTAAACTGGCTCCTACATGATTCTACAATGGGCCTGTATGTAAACTGGCTCCTAAGATTTGCCCTCTCGTTTTTGCCTGATTGTTAAATCTGACACTTATCCTTCTTAGAACCATTCACTGGTTCAGTCAGATTCTTAGGAGGACGGACACTTAGTCCTTCCAAGTACTGTCGTATTACTTTATCTCCCACTATTACCTAAGTAAGGAATTTTTTCAGTCCCACTTTCCTGATTTCAACAGTCTGGGTTTGTAATAAGGCCTCCACACAGCAAGATTCTAATGATAATCTACTATCCTATCTTACCGATGTTCAGTTCACACCTCTGCTGAACTGCTGATAACCATTTGTTGCTCATCTTGACGTTCCTAGAGCATTGGGCAGTGTCTGGAATAGGCCTCTGCTAGCACACCTTCCCATTTCTGAATGTATTCCCCCCTTCTCTAAGCTTATTTACAATTTTGAATCCAGTCACTTTATATTTGTTAATCCTGAAGGCCCAGTATTTGTTCCCTTCCTCATATCTCTGTGTTCCTTAGGATTCTGTTCTCTTAACCTTCTCGCTAACAATTACTTTCTCTAGTCTGTCTCTTTGCCAACCTATGCTTTCGTTGATGACCTAACCTTCTATATTTCTCTTCATTCGCTCCTCAACCCCGTTGTGGTGATCGCAAATCAATTTGAGTTTACCTGACTATGTCCCGTAAAACTAACTTGGCCAAATTCGATGCTCTCAGGACACGGTATCTTCCTATTTTGGCGCCGCCTCTCCCATCCAATTCTTTAGTTATTTTAAAGCATATTCAACTGAGTCTCTTGCCTGCTACTATTTCAGGTGTCAAAGATGCTTCCAGACTGTCCTGAAGAGTTGAATGTGACATCTGCCTCTACAAGTTTTATAGGATGACCTCGATAAGACTGACTCTTTGTCGATCCTACACTGAGCTATTCTCTTGATTTCTCACTCACTGCTCCAAGGCGGCTTCTTTGTCTCTTTTTTTACATGTAGTATTTCAGTCATTGGTTCTGTCATTTCCATTGTTGCCCACTAGCTACCGACAAGCAAGGGCATTTATATGGCCACTCCGTTATTCCTCACATGAAAATAACATGACTATAAATTACTAAGACATTTATACATATATGTACATGTATATATACATACATAAATCCATATATATATATATATATAAATATATATATATATATATATATATATTATATATATATATTAATAAAAACTTTCTTGTTCTGGGTACATATACATTATATATACAAACATATATATATATATATATATATATATATATATACATATATAGATATAGATATATATATATATATATATATATATGTGTGTGTGTGTGTGTGTGTGTGTGTGTGTGTGTGTGTGTAGGTGTAGTAGAGAACAAGGAAAGCTGATGTATGTAGAAACGTCATCTAAAATATGCACAAGGTTTTCATTAATGACTTTAATCGTTTCCAAGATGTGAAATTATCATGTTCCTTCATTTCCGGGGGCGCATTTTTCATTCCTCTCCACATGCCCAGGCCCCCCGTATCCCCCCTCGCCTCGCCCCCCACCCTCCCCTTCTCTCTCCTCTCTCTCTCTTCTCTCTCTCCTCTCTCTCTCTCTCTCTCTCATATAAAAGTATACCTTTCCTCTCTCTCTCTCTCTCTCTCTTCTTCTGCGTCCATTTCTATAGTTCCTTGAAGGGAAAACCTGACCTCTATCTCTCTCTCCTCTCTCTCATCTCTCTCTCTCTCTATCTCTCCACCGCCCAGCCCCTTCTCCCCCCGCGCCTAGCCCCCCACCCCCCCCCTCTCTCTCTCATCTCTCCATCTCTTCCTCTCTTCTCATTCTTCTTCTGCGTCATTTTCCTTTTACTAAAGTCTTGAGGAAACCTGACCTCTCTCTCTCTCTCTCTCACTCTCTTCTCTCTCTCTCTCTCTCTCTCTTACGTCTCATGGCCACAGATTCCAACAAGTATAGTTATCTCTCCCAGACACCCACAAAAGACTACGTACGTACGCACGCACAGCACTCTTGCGCTCCTCTTCCAGAACATGACATTTCTCGAGTCACAAAGACAAAAAATGTTACATAATATATATATATATATATATATATATATATATATATATATATATATATATATATATATATATATATATGTATATATATATATAATCAGAATCGCATGGGTATCGAACCCAAAACTTTCCAAACTGAGAGGCGAGAGTGGGGTTGGCTACCAACTTGCCTTCCAATTTGAAAGACCTGGGTCCTATGTGAGTGTGAAATTGATTCCAGTATATATATATATATTATATATATATATATATATATATATATATTATATATATATATATAAAAGCTTCAACTAACATCAACAGAAATTACGGAAAAATTTATGCATGATGATCATGTTGCAAGAAGCACATCAATGACCTAAAAAAAAAACTACAGACACCGACAGATTTCAAACACGGTCTCTGAAAAAAAAAAAAATTTTTTTAAATAAAATAAAATAATAAAAAACTAGACACCGAGACTTAGAACACGGCTCCCTTTTTCAAAAAAATAAATAAATAAATAAAAATAAAACTAGACACTGGCAGACTTCAAACGTGACTCATTTAAAAAAAAAATAAATAAATAAATAAAAACCCGTCAGACACCGACAGACTTCAAACACGACTCTCTTTAAGAAAAAAAAAAAAAAGAAATACAGACACCGACAAAACTTCAAACAAGCCTCTCTTTACAAACAATCTCTACGGGTGGTAGGCTAATAATCTCCGCCCGGGCAGTAAGTAATACCGTATTTCCGAGAAAGCGTATTTTCGTGCGCTTATCAAGAAAGGAGAGTGACGAGTGTCTCTCTCTGGGAACCTTATTTCGCGTTCCTTCCAGGAAGCCTCGACATCTGAATAGACGCTGATTTGTCCTTTGCCAAGTCTGCGAAAATTCTAGGTTCAAACATCGACTTCCCGTTCATTTTCTGTTTCATATTACTGTGCCCCCTTTTCTCCGTGTTATGCGTGTGTGTGTGTGTGTGTGTGTGTGTGTGTTTGTGTGTATGTAAGTGTGGGATGACCTGTTCTATTCCAGAACACCCTCCCGATCTTGGAGTCGAAAAACAAGCAATTACCAAATCGAGTTCAGGACAAAAATATGGCTCAAAAAAAGACTAATAATACTTATTAAAAAAAATCCCAAGACATCCCAAATTCGCAAAATTAGCCCGAATTATGACACACACTCATGCAATGACGAAACGGCAATAATAATATCTGCAAAAATAGCACACTCTGGATATAAGCTGGTCTTGCGCACATTCCAAGTCCGGATTAAACTGGTTCTAACAAGTAGTGCAAGACAGCTCCTTAGATATACGGTTGTTTCTCTACTGTTAAAAACACTACAAATGTTTCCTGCAACTTAACGCAATGACAGATGCACGGTTGTAATGTCTTCTGCCTTCCAATCACATCTAAGTTCTAATAATCTAATTGCTATTTTTAAATCGTGTATAAAGCCATCCATACAGATCTATGAAAAATCTAGTCGCTAAGGCTGGCGTTGGGAGACTAATGAACGAACGGCAAGGTTGTTTTATTTTATTTTATTTTATTGTTTTTATATAGATACAAAACTCACAGTTATTCTTTGTTTGAAAAGCAGATCCTGGTTCTTGCAGCGATACAAAATCGATAGCACTGTGGGTTTACGGTGCGGGTTTAAGACACCTACTTGAAAAGGTAGTTCCTTGACGTAGATACTTCTCATTGAGATCCAATGCTTACAGAAGCATGAATATCCAAAAACATGCATTTGGTGGATTAATAATAATAATAATAATAATTTTCAGAAAGGCGTATTCACGCACAACACCCATATAAATAACTTCAAAGTAAAGTTGTAATACTATTTAGCTCTTTCTAGTTTACAGAACACTAAAAAATAATGAACCCAGATGATAATTCAGGTTTTAAAAGTTCCTTTCTTTCATGTAAAGAAACTGAAATCTTCAGTGAAACTTCGTAACTGAAACTCTAAACACATCAAATGCTATCATTTCCTGCCTGCCTGATACATACGTATCATGCCGAAATCTCCCTGCTTTTAGGCTTTGTCTTGCCAGAAATCTCCCTGCTTTTAGGCTTTGTCTTGCCAGAAATCTCCGTGCTTTTAGGCTTTGTCTTGCCAGAAATCTCCCTGCTTTTAGGTTTTGTCTTGCCAGAAATCTCCTGCTTTTAGGCTTTGTCTTGCCAGAAATCTCCCTGCTTTTAGGCTTTGTCTTGCCAGAAATCTCCCTGCTTTTAGGCTTTGTCTTGCCAATAATCTCGCTGCTTTTAGGCTTTGTCTTGCCAGAAATCTCCGTTTTTAAGCTTTGTCTTGCCAGAAATCTCCGTTTTTAAGCTTTGTCTTGCCAGAAATCTCCCTGTTTTTTAGCTTTGTCTTCCCAGAAATCTCCGTTTTTAAGCTTTGTCTTGCCAGAAATCTCCCTGTTTTTAAGCTTTGTCTTGCCAGAAATCTCCCTGTTTTTAAGCTTTGTCTTGCCAGAAATCTCCCTGTTTTTAAGCTTTGTCTTGCCAGAAATCTCTGTTTTTAAGCTTTGTCTTGCCAGAAATCTCCCTGTTTTTAAGCTTTGTCTTGCCAGAAATCTCCCAGTTTTTAAGCTTTGTCTTGCCAGAAATCTCCCTGTTTTTTAGCTTTGTCTTGCCAGAAATCTCCCTGTTTTTAAGCTTTGTCTTGCCAGAAATCTCCCTGTTTTTAAGCTTTGTCTTGCCAGAAATCTCCCTGTTTTTAAGCCTTGTCTTGCCAGAAATCTCCCTCTTTTTAAGCTTTGTCTTGCCAGAAATATCTCTGCTTTTAAGCTTTGCCTTGCTAGAAATCTCCCTCCTTTTAAGCTTCGTCTTTCCAGAAATCTTCCAGCTTTTAAGCTTTGTCTTGTCAGAAATCTTCCAGCTTTTAAGCTTTGTCTTGGCAGAAATCTTACTGTTTTTAGGTTTTGCCTTGGCAGAAATTTCCCCGCTTTCAGGCTTTGCCTTGCCAGAAATCTTCCAGCTTTTAAGCTTTGTCTTGCCAGAAATCTCCCTGCTTTTAGGCTTTGCCTTCCCAGAAATCTTCGAGCTTTCAGGCTTTGTCTTGCCAGAAATCTTCCAGCTTTTAAGCTTTGTCTTATCTCCCTGCTTTTAGGCTTTGCCTTGCCAGAAATCTCCGTTTTTAAGCTTTGTCTTGCCAGAAATCTCCCTGCATTTAGGCTTTGTCTTGCCAGAAATCTCCCTGCTTTTAGGCTTTGTCTTGCCAGAAATCTCCCTGCTTTTAAGCTTTGCCTTGCCAGAAATCTTCCAGCCTTTAAGCTTTGTCTTGCCAGAAATCTCCCTGTATTTAACCTTTGTCTTGCCAGAAATCTCCCAGTTTTTAAGCTTTGTCTTGCCAGAAATCTCCCTGCTTTTAGACTTTGTCTTGCCAGAAATCTCCCTGCTTTTAAGCTTTGCCTTGCCAGAAATCTTCCAGTCTTTAAGCTTTGTCTTGCCAGAAATCTTCCAGCTTTTAGGCTTTGCCTTGCCAGAAATCTTTCAGCTTTCAGGCTTTGCCTTGCAAGAAATCTTCCAGCTTTTAAGCTTTGTCTTGCCAGAAACCTCCCTGCTTTTAAGCTTTGTCTTGCCAAAAATCTTCTTGCTTTGAAGCTTTGTTTTGCCAGAAATCTCCCTACTTTTAGGCGTTGCATTACCAGAAATCTTCCAGCTTTCAGGCTTTGCCTTGTCAGAAATCTTCCAGCTTTTAGGCTTTGTCTTGCCAGAAATCTCCCTGCTTTTAGGCTTTGTCTTGCCAGAAATCTTCCAGCTTTTAGGCTTTGCCTTGCCTGAAATCTCCCTGCTTTCAGGCTTTGCCTCTCCAGATATCTTCCAGCTTTTAAGCATTGTCTTGCCAGAAATCTCCCTGCTTTTAGGCTTTGTCTTGCCAGAAATCTTCCAGCTTTTAAGCTTTTCCTTGCCTGAAATCTCCCTGCTTTTAAGCTTTCCCTTGCCAGAAATCTCCCTTCTTTTAGGCTTTGCCTTGCCAGAAATCTCCGTTTTTAAGCTTTCCCTTGCCAGAAATCTCCCTGCTTTTAAGCTGTGCCTTGCCAGAAATCTTCCAGCTTTTAGGCTTTGTCTTGCCAGAAATCTCCCTGCTTTTAGGCTTTGTCTTGCCAGAAATCTTCCAGCTTTTAAGCTTTTCCGTGCCAGAAATCTCCCTGCTTTTAAGCTTTCCCTTGCCAGAAATCTCCCTTCTTTTAGGCTTTGCCTTGCCAGAAATCTCCCTGTTTTAAAGCTTTCCCTTGCCAGAAATCTCCCTGCTTTTAAGCTTTGTCTTGCCAGAAATCTCCCTGCTTTTAAGCTGTGCCTTGCCAGAAATCTTCCAGCTTTTAGGCTTTGTCTTGCCAGAAATCTCCCTGCTTTTAGGCTTTGTCTTGCCAGAAATCTTCGTTTTTAAGCTTTGTCTTGCCAGAAATCTCCGTTTTTAAGCTTTGTCTTGCCAGATATCTCCCTGTTTTAAAGCTTTGTCTTCCCAGAAATCTGCGTTTTTAAGCTTTGTCTTGCCAGAAATCTCCGTTTTTAAGCTTTGTCTTGCCAGAAATCTCCGTTTTTAAGCTTTGTCTTGCCAGAAATCTCCGTTTTTAAGCTTTGTCTTGCCAGAAATCTCCCTGTTTTTAAGTTTTGTCTTGCCAGAAATCTCCCTGTTTTTAAGCTTTATCTTGCCAGAAATCTCCCTGTTTTTAAGCTTTGTCTTGCCAGAAATCTCCGTTTTCAAGCTTTGTCTTGCCAGAAATCTCCCTGTTTTTAAGCTTTTTCTTGCCAGAAATCTCCGATTTTAAGCTTTGACTGCTAGAAATCTCCGTTTTTAAGCTTTGTCTTGCAAGAAATCTCCCTGTTTTTAAGCTTTGTCTTGCCAGAAATCTCCCTGTTTTTAAGCTTTGTCTGCCAGAATTATCCCTGTTTTTAAGCTTTGTCTTGTCAGAAATCTCCCTGTTTTAAACTTTGTCTTGCCCGAAATCTCCCTGATTTTAAGCTTTGTCTTGCCAGAAATCTCAGTTTTTAAGCTTTGTCTTGTCAGAAATCTCCCTGTTTTTAAGCTTTGTCTTGCCAGAAATCTCCGTTTTTAAGCTTTGTCTTGCCAGAAATCTCCCTGTTTTTAAGTTTTGTCTTGCCAGAAATCTCCCTGTTTTTAAGCTTTGTCTTGCCAGAAATCTCCCTGTTTTTAAGCTTTGTCTTGCCAGAAATCTCCGTTTTCAAGCTTTGTCTTGCCAGAAATCTCCCTGTTTTTAAGCTTTTTCTTGCCAGAAATCTCCGATTTTAAGCTTTGACTGCCAGAAATCTCCGTTTTTAAGCTTTGTCTTGCCAGAAATCTCCCTGTTTTTAAGCTTTGTCTTGCCAGAAATCTCCCTGTTTTTAAGCTTTGTCTGCCAGAATTCTCCCTGTTTTTAAGCTTTGTCTTGTCAGAAATCTCCCTGTTTTTAAGCTTTGTTTTGTCAGAAATCTCCCTGTTTTTAACCTTTGTCTTGCCAGAAATCTATCTGTTTTTAAGCTTTGTCTTGCCAGAAATCTCCCTGTATTTAAGCTTTGTCTTGCCAGAAATCTCCCTGTTTTTAAGCTTTGTCTTACCAGAAATCTCCGTTTTAAAGCTTTGTCTTGCCAGAAATCTCCCTAAAGCTTTGTTATTTTCTCTTGTAAGTCTTTGTCTTCCAGAAACTCTCCCTGTTTTTTAAAGCTTTGTCTTGCCAGAAATCTCCCTGTTTTTAAAGAAGCTTTGTTTTTCTTGTTCCAGAAATCTCCCTTTTGTTTTTTCTTTTTGCCAGAAATCTCCTGTTTTTAACTTTGTCTTGCCAGAAATCTCGCCTTTGTTTTTAAAGAATTTGTCTGCAGAAATCTCCCGTTTTTAAGCTTTGTCTTGCCGAGATATCTCTCCGTTTTTAAGAAAACTTTGTAACTTGCCAGAAATCTCCCTGATTTTTAGCTTTGTCTTGCCAGAAATCTCCCTGTTTTTTAAGCTTTGGTCTTGCCAGTAAATTCTCCCTGTTTTTTAAAGCTTTTTTCTTGCCGAGAAATTCTCCTGTTTTTAATTTTAAGCTTTGGTCTTTGCCAGAAATCTCCCTGTTTTTTAAGCTTTGTCTTTGCCAGAAATCCTCCCTGTTTTTAAGCTTTGTTTTCCTTGTCCAGATCAATCTCCCTGTTTTTTAAGCTTTGTCCTTTGCCCAGAAATCCTTCCCTGTTTATTTTTAAGTTTGGTTTGGCTTTGCCAGAAATTCTCCAGTTTTTAAGCTTTGTCTTGCCAAGGAAAATACTCCCTGCTTTTCAAGCTTTGTCTTTGCCAGAAATCTCCAGTTTTTTAAAAGCTTTTGTCCTTGTTGCCAGAAATCTCCGTTTTTTAAGCTTTGTCTTGCCAGAAATCTCCCTGTGTTTTTAGCTTTGTCCTTGCCAAGAAAGCTCCCTCCCTTTTTTTAAAGCTTTTGTTTTGTCTTGCCAGAAAATCTCCCTGTTTTTTAATGCTTTGTCTTGCCAGAAATCTCCCCTATTTTTTAGCCTTTGTCTTGCCAGAAATCTCCCTGTTTTTAAGCTTTGTCTTGCCGACGAAATCTCTCTAGGTTTTTAAAGCTTTTGTCTTGCCAGCAAATCTCCCTGTTTCTTAAGCTTTTGTCTTGCAGAAACTCTTTCCCTGTTTTTAAGCTTTGGTCTTTGCCAAGAGAAATCGTCCCAGTTTTTTAAGCTTTGGTCTTGGCCATAAATCTCCCTGTTTTTATTTTTTAGCTTTGTCTTGACACAAGAAAATCTCCTCCCAGTTTTTTAGCTTCCATTTGTCTTGCCAGAAATCTACCCTTGTTTTTAAGCTTTGTCTTGCCAGAAATCCTCCTCCCTGCTTTTAAGCTTTGTCTATTACCAGAAATCTTCCCTGTTTTTTATTTTTAAGCTTTTGTCCTTGCCAGAAAGTCTCCCAGTTTTTAAGCTTTGTCTTGTCCGAAATCGAAATCTCCCAGTTTTTTAAGCTTTTGTCTTGCCCCCTAGAAATCTAAATCTCCCGTTTTTTTAAGCTTTGTACTTGCCAGAACCAATCTCCCTGGTTTTTAAGCTTTGGTCTTTGCCAGAAATCTCCCTGTTTTTTAAGCTTTGTTGTCTTGCCAGAAGAAATCTCCCTGTTTTTAAAGCTTCTTTGTCTTGGCCAGAAAGCTCCCCTGTTTTTAAAGCTTTGTCTTGCCAGAAAATCTCCGGTTTTTTAAGCTTTGTCTTAGACCAGAAATCTCCCTGTTTTTAAGCCTTTGTCTTGCCAGAAAATCTCCCTGTTTCTTTGTAAACTTTGTACTTGCCAGAAATTTCACTGTTTTTAAGCTTTGTCTTGCCAGAGAATTTCCTTTCCCTGTTTTAAGCTTTGTATTGCAGAAATCTCCCTCGTTTTTAAGCTTTGTCTTTTTTTTTGTGGTTGCCCCAGAAAAAACAAAATTTTTTTTTCCTTCCCCCCACTGTTTTTAAGGCCTTCTCTTGCCTGAATCTCCCTGTTTTTTAAGCTTTGTCATTGCCAGAAAATTTTCCCTGTTTTTTAAGCCCTTGTCTTGGGCCAGAAATACTCCCCTGTTTTTTAAGCTTTGTCTTCGCCAGAAATCTCACTGTTTTTAAGCCTTTGCACTTGCCACGAAATTTCCCTGTTTTAATGCTTTGTCTTGCAGGAAATCCTCCCTGTTGTTTTTAAAGCTTTGTCCTTGCCAAGAAGAATTCTCACTGTTTTTAAGCCTTGTCCTTGCCAGAAATCTCCCTGTTTTTTACAAGCTTTGTCTTGGCCAGAAAATTTCCCTGTTTTTAAAGCCTTTGTCGTTGCCAGAAATCTCCCCTGTTTTTAAAGCTTGTTTTTCTTGGCCAGAAATCCTCACTGTTTTTAAGCTTTGTCTTGCCAGGCAAATCTCCCTGTGTTTTTTTAAAGCTTTGTCTTGCGCCAAAAGAAACTCCCTGTTTTTAAGCTTTTGGTTCTTGCCAGAACTCTAAACCTGCTTTTTAAAAGCTTTGTCTTGGCCAGAAATTCTTCCCTGTTTTTAAGTCGAGTCTTTCTTGGCCAGAAATCTCCCTGTTTTTTAAGCTTTTGTCTTGCCAGAAATCTCCCTGTTTATTTTTAAAGCTTTGGTCTTGCTCCAGAAATTTCCCTGCTTTTGAAGCTTTGTCCTTGCCAGAAATCTCCCTGTTTTTTAAGCTTTGTCTGCCAGAAAATTTTCCCTATTTTTTAAGCCTTGTCTTGCCAGAAATCTCCCTGTTTTTTTAAGCTTTGTTCCTTGCCATAGAAAATCGGCCCTGTTTTTAAGCTTTTGGTCTTGCCAGAAATCTCCCTGTTTTTTAAGCTTTTAAGCTTTTCTTTGCAAGGCAAATCTCCCCTGTTTTTATTAAAGCTTTGTCTTGACAGAATTCTCACTGTTTTTAAGCTTTGTCCTTGCCAGAAATCTCCCCTGTTTTTAAAAGCGTTTGTCTTGCCTAGGAAATCTCCCTGTTTTTTAAAAGCTTTGTCTATTGCCAGAAATCCTCCACTGTTTTTTAAGCTTTGTCGTTAACCAAAGAAATCTCCCTGTTTTATTTTTTAAGCTTTTGTCCTTGCCAAATGAAAATTTTCTCTGTTTTTAAGCCATTCTCTTGCCAGAAATTTCACCCTGTTTTTAAGGTTTGTCCTTGCCAGAAATTTCCCTGTGTTTTTAAGCCTTGTTTTGCCAGAAATCTCCCCTGTTATTTTTAAGCTTTGGTCTTGCCAGATAAATTTCTCTTGTTTTTAAGCCTTGTCTTGCCAGAAATCTCCCTGTTTTTTTTAAGCTTTTGTCTTGCCAGAAATTTCCCTGTTATTAAGCCTTGTCTTCCCATAAAATCTCCCTAGTTTTTTTAAGCTTTGTCTTGGCAAAAGAAATCTCCCTGTTTTTTTACAAGCTTTGTCCTTGCCAGAAATCTCCCTTGTTTTTAAGCTTTTGTCTTGCCAGAAAATTTGCCCTGTTTTAAGCCTTTGTCTTGCCAGAAATCTCCCTGTTTTTTAAGCCTTTTGTCTTGGCCAGAAATTTCGCTTTCCCTGTTTTTAAGCCTTGTCTTGGCCAGAAATCTTCCTGTTTTTATTTTTAAGCTTTGTCTTTCCAGAAATCTCACCTGTTTTTTAAGCTTTGTCTTGCCCCAGAAATCTCCCCTGTTTTTAAGCTTTGTCATGTTGCCAGAAATTTTCCCGTGTTTTTAAGCCTTGTCTTGCCAGAAATCTCCGTTTTTTAAGCTTTGTCTTTGCCAAAAGAAATCCCTCCCTTTTTTTTAAGCTTTGTCTTGCCTAGAAATCTCCCATGTTTTTTTAAGCTTTGTCCTTTGCCAGAAAATCTCCCAGAAGAATCTTTTTAAGCTTTGTCTTGCCAAGAAACTCTCCGTTTTTAAGCTTTGTCCTTGCCAGAAATTTTTTTCCCTGTTTTTATTTTTAACGCTTTGGTCATTGCCAGAAAATCTCCCTGGTTTTTAAGTTTTTGTCTTGCCAGAAGAAATCTCCCTCCTTTTAAGCTTTCCCTTGCCAGAAATCTCCCCTGCATTCAAGCTTTGTCTTGCCTAGAAATCTCCGTTTTTTAAAGCTGTTTGTCTTGGCCAGGAAATCTCCCTGCTTTTAAGCTTTGTCTTGCCAGAAAATCTCCCTGTTTTTAAGCTTTCCCTTGCCAAGAAATCTCCCTGCTTTTAGAAGCTTTGTCGTTGCCAGAAATCTCCCTGCTTTTAACGCTTTGGCCTAGACCAAAATCTTCCTGATTTTTAAGTTAACTTTGTCTTGCCAGAAATCTCACTGCTAACGAAATAATATTATAAGAATAATAATAATAATAATTTATTTAAGTCTTAGATTAATGACTGCATGGATGCTAAAGGAGTACGCCCTTCTAAAAATTTGACCTAAATGTTACAATGCTAATATCAAGTATGTCGGACATTTTTCTCATTTCTATTGCTTAACTTCATCCTAACTTATTTCACTAGCTACCTTTATTAACTATTCTTTTATTTAACTGTGTATCTGTCTCACTTTCGGTTGGGAAATGTAGTTCTTGTAAGCTCTCCATTGATATAATATGTGGGGGCTTTCTAGTGTTCGCCTCTTTGGGCTCCTTAATACTACAACAACAACAACAACAACAACAACAACAACAACAACAACAATAATAATAATAAATGAAATAATAATAATAATAATAATAATAAAATTTTCTAAAGGGTCCACAATAATACAAAGTGTTAAGAGTCCGTGTATAATTTTTAAGGCTTTACAAAAGCTTTCGAACCTTCCCTGGTTTTTTTGGACTGAAGATGAACCCAGGGAGGGTTCGAAAGCTTTTTGTAAAGTCTTAAAAATTATCACACGGACTCTTAACATTTTGTATTATTGTGGACCCTTTAGAACATTATATATACTCTCGCGATAGAGTTTTTCCCTAATAATAATAATAATACATTCAACGCTACAGAATAATTTACAAGAGAAACGCACCCAAGTCTGTTCTAACTTAACACAGATTAAAATACGCATAAATTCTATACTGTTATTTCGCACGCTTCTCATCACTGCCAGTGAAAGGTTATCATAAATCAAGAGTGATTTGAAAAAGGACCTTTGAAAGAGTCGAGCAAATGCTGACCTTTTTAACGCCTCAGACTGAGAACTTTATGCCTTTATCAGTGGTACATTTTCGTGTCGAAAATGATTAAAAGTGTTAGCAAGCGACAGCTGTGTTATTAGTGTCAGATACGGCTGTAATTCAGTTGAAAAATTATTTGAAAAACAAAATGCTTCTAAAAAAAATCGAGAAACGATGAAATTGTTTATAAAAAATGGGAAAAAATTTAAATGATTATGCTAGAATGAAAAAATTATGAGAGCAGTTAATTCTAATTAATAAGGTGATATGAAAAACTTGGAATCAAAAAAAAAAAATGTAAATTACGGAAAATAAGAGAATATTCGGTATTCAAATCTCGAAAAATATTAATTCCAAAAACGGTATTAACTGCAAGAATATCGTTGACCAAAAATAAAAAAAAATCAAACATATCAAAACTGCCACTGTATTTCATTTATGAAGAGCAAAGAAATTATTCTAAAGGTACAAAATTTTTTCTAAACTCTTCCAGAGTTGAAAAAAAAAACTGCCCTTTCGAAGAAAAAATAAATCATTCGGTTAATGTAAATGCATTAGGATTTTTAAAGTCCCCAATGATACATTTTCAACTCTTAGTATAAAAAAAAGTTTACACTTTATGCACATTCGTTTAATAATTTTCTTCATTTTCTATCTTTTTTTAGTGGAAAAAAATTACATAAAAACATTCGTCACCAATGCACCTGAATTAACTACAAACTTACCTGGAATCTGTCATCTCTGTTGTGGGATTGAGGATGAAATGTGAGGAATAGGATCTAGAGATTTTTTAGTATTCTCTCTCTCTCTCTCTCTCTCTCTCTCTCTCTCTCTCTCTCTCTCTCTCTCCTTCAGAAACTGGTAAACAAATTGTGACTCTCCTTCAAAAACTGATAAACAAATTGTGACTTCCTTCAAAAACTGATAAACAAATTGTGGGCCGGTACCTACAGATTTTCTCTCTCTCTCTCTCTCTCTCTCTCTCTCTCTCTCTCTCTCTCTCTCCTTCAAAAACTGATAAACAAATTGTGGGCCGGGGACCTACAGCCTCTCTCTCTCTCTCTCTCTCTCAATTTGGGGATCTCTTCATCACTCATCCTCTCCTCTCTCTCTCTCTCAAAAGCCATTTCTTTCCCTCTTTCAGGAAAGACAACAACTCGGCATTTCCAACTTCAAAACCAGTCCACCCACTTATAACAAAGACGTGCACATTCTAATATCGTTCAGGACATCAATGTAACTTCCACACGCCTTCGAAAGTTCTTAGGTAGTTCTTATTAACCTAACAAGGGTCATTTTTACATGTGGTTTAATGTTCCAGCCATCTTCACACAAGGAATAAAAAAATTCTTAAGACCTTACATAACATAGATGAGGCAAAGGCATCTATATAACAGCGTCTGCAGGCATCACCTGGATGTTAATCTAACCTCCAGATCTTTTCTTGGCACGCTAATGGGATCGAATCCAGGTAAGAAAATTCATAGAAAAAATATCATAGGAAAAATGTCACAAGAAAAAAGTCACATTAATTAATCTTTCATAGATAGTGACCCGAAAGTTTTTTTTTTTTTTTTTTTTTTTTTTTTTTTTTTTTTAACTCGGTATGTATCCATGTATCCACCTCTGCAGCGCGTTTAGTACAAGCCCGTTGAGGATTACCGTAAAAACGTATTAAAAAACTGTAAATATAATAATGATAATAACCCCCAAGAACATTGTAAATTTTTTCCCTGTGACTTCATTACCAGCCAGCAAATTCGCGAGAGGTATACTATAGTAGATTCACATCACCAGTGCATCTGAAGTCTAGGCAAGTCCCTCAAGATGCTCCTGATTGGCTGTTGATAAGCCAATGACAGGGCTGTAACTCTCAGTCTCTCGAGATAGTTCACATGGGAAGGATGTATACTCCACCTCTTCTCAGGGATACTTTTGAAAGACGTATCTCTAAAGAGAGGTGGAATGTATACAACCTGCCTATGTGAAGTCTCTCGAGAGACTGAGAGTTTCCATCCCTGTGACTGGCTTATCAACAGCCAATCAGGAGCGTCGTAAGGGACTGGCCTAGACATCACATGCATGGGAGATGTGAATCCACTTTAGTATTGGATCAGCCCCGGTTTTATTTACCATGCACCTAGGTTAGGTTAGGTTATGTTACCTATAACACTAATTAGGTCGTTAAACTGGGTTTGGGAAGCATACTGAGATTATTTTCAAGAAGATTCTATAGTTGGTTTTTAAGGTATGGCGTCCCGCTTTTTTCAAGAAAAGTCCCAGATTTCGGTTACAATGCTACCGGTCACCATGAATTAATGTGACTTTTTTTCCTGACTTTTTCCTGGCCCAAATTGTGACTATTTTTTCCCTGTGACTTTATTTCCGGCCACCATGGGGTCAGCCGTCACACCCAATATTACTTTTTTTCTCTTTTTTTGTGGGGGGTTGGGGGGGATTACAGTAAGAGAAGCAGTCACTGTCTAGACGAATACTGATGTCATTGCTGTTTAAGTCCACAGCTGCCAAGTGATAACGGCATCTTGGTTCCATTGCCAAAAACTAACAATCACATCCCCTTTAATTTAACTAAAAGCACTTGATGAAGGATTATTCAACAATCCATTTGATATGGCAGATTCTCAATCCACAATCACGAAAATAATTCCAGGGCCACATTTGATCCATTCATTTCTGTACCTCCATAACTAGCGTGCCGGATAAGGCGATAATAAGGGTATTTTCATTTATTTTGGGTACTGGGTAGCTAGGATACTTATGGAGTATAAACATCAGAAAAAGTTTATGGTTGTACTTGTGAATTACCCTAATCCCTTCCCTATCTTAAATTTGTTGTTGTATTTGTGCTATATCATAATATATATATATATATATATATATATATATATATATATATATGTACACACACACATAACACACACACACACACACACACACACACATATATATATATATATATATATATATATATATATGTATATGTTATATATATATGTATATATAAAGTATAAAATGCCCATTAAAACACTCTGGTTTCGAGTAATTGTTGTGATGGGCCTTTAATTCTTGAAACGTATCCGTTTTTAACAGAATATATATATATATTATATATATATATATATATATATATATAATATATATATATATATGTGTGTGTGTGTGTGTGTGTGTGTGTGTATATATATACATATATATATCTATATATATTATATATGTGTATATACATGACCCAGAGTACTGATTCTATTAATTTTTTAAAACTTCCGATATAACCAAATACAGTCTCCATACAATAGCAAACTCCATTCTTTTTCCATTTGTCTTAGTCTTAAGGTGCGTCCACACGGTCGAACAATGTCCGACGGACAAACATTGTTACCATATCATAGGCGAAACCAGGATGACGTCATAAGCGTTGAGACGATGGAAATAGATCTGGCAACAAACAGTGGTACCAGATGAGGTTGTAGACCACTGTTTTTACCCTGCTTACAAGGCAAAGACCGGCAGACAATTTTTAATTGGTAACAATGTTTGTCCGTCGGACATTGTTCGACCATGTGGATGTAACTTAAGATGGACTCGGCGAGCTGCAATTCTGTGTTTGCGGATTCCTTCCTAAAAATCCGTGGCGTTGTCTGTCTGAGGTTTTCAAGACACTCTGTGTAGAAATTTCTCACCACAGACTCTGCAGCGCGGTCTTACAGAGTCAAGTGATCTGATGGCAAAAACATGATCATACATGTAAAATCAACTGCTCATTTTTTACCAGATACATATGAAAAGGTACTATAGTAGATTCACATCAACCGTGCATTTGACGTGTAAGCCAGTCCCTTACGACGCTCCTGATTGGCTGTTGATAAGCCAATCACAGAGCTGGAAACTCTGTCTCTCGTGTATGTTCCACCTCTCCAGAAAGACGATCCCTCAGGAGAGATGGAACATACATCCTGCCTGTGTGAACTCTCGAGAGAGACTGAGAGATTCCAGCCCTGTCATTGGCTTATCAACAGTCAATCAGGAGCGTCGTAAGGGGCTGGCCTAGACATCAAATGCACGGCTGATGTGAATCTACTATAGCCACAATGCCCTCTTAACTTCTCAAATTCTTTGCTCTGTTTTTGGATACGCTTTGTCACTGCAAAGCCTTGAGCTCCAACTTGATAGAAATTTGAAGAAATTATGATGTCCGGAAGCGGGAAACGAACCCGCTGTGCCATAATCACGACGAGGTCACATCCAAAGTAAATAAAATGAGGAGTCACTTTGGTCACATGTTTCATGTATCGAACCTACAGGTTCGAGCTTACAACCTGCAAATTTTCCATCAGAACTGACACTATAATGAAGAAACGACAATACGAGACACCAAGGCAGAGCTAAGTTTAATTCCTAATAAATTAAAAAAAATATGTACGTCCTGAAATCTATAAACATTGTAATAGTTCTGCAAACTCTTAAATCATAATCTAATTATTACAGTTAATACAGATATGATTCGTCTCAACTGATATGGTCAAAGATCTATGTTATTATCATTATAATGAAACTTTCATATTGAAGAGGCTATCGTTATTTTTAAGGTTAACCTAATCACTGCAGATCTTGTGGCACGTAATTAAACAGTCAACGACAAAGAAAAAAGTCTACACGTATCCGTGCAGAGATTCTAAAAGCTTCTCAGTCAGTATACATCACGTGACTTTGAGAGACAATAAAATCTGTACGCCTATTCGACCGAAGAGAGAGAGAGAGAGAGAGAGAGAGAGAGAGAGAGAGAAACTTTAAGCCTAACGGTTAGGCCTAACTGGAAGTTGCTCTAACTACATTACCAGAAAAAAAAGGGTAGAGTCTAACACTTTTCTCTGGCTTTAAACTGAATTTTCTTTAAGCTTTACCTTCTCTTTACATATTCATTAATTCCATGGCAATTAAAACGTAAGAAAAAATATAAGAGGAAAGATAAATAAAATAAAATAACATTGTAGGTCTAAGTGTCCGCCCTGTGTTGTCTTCTGTGGATTCGTTGTTTAGGTTACTACTACCTGGCCACCCTCAGTCTGTGGACTGTTTTCAGTGTATTTTACTTCTTGTTTGTATACAGTGTCCTCTGTTATTATCTGTTCTCTTCCACTTCTCCCTCACTAACCCCCCTTACTTTATTTTTTTTTTTACTTTCCACCCAAACAGACCGTTGCATAACGCGCAGAACAATAGCTTTTATGATGATGTGCACCGTCATTATGAAAGCCTTGCAATGCAAATCTCTCTCTTCTGCTCTCTTCGTCTCCTCGTCATCGTCTCTCTCTACTCACTTGAAGCATACCCCTACTTGGTAATGTCCCCCCAACTCCCATATAAAATCATTATTAACAAACCTCCCCCCACCCGCTCCCCTTCCCCAACCATCATTAGCCTCCACTACCTCTGCTGCCCCCTCCCAGACGTTACCAGTTTCCTCTCTCTCTCTCTCTCTCTCTCTCTCCTCGTCTCTGGCTGAGAGCAGCATCCTATATTTAGTCCTTTTTTCTTGCATAACTTATTCATATTTACTTTTATGTCTTCGTACCTTCTGCCTCCGCGTGCTTTCTGCTTTCGCCCGGCCCTCGTCTCAAGCAAAGGCCTGTTTTATATTTATTTAATATTTCCTGAAAGCATTCGTTATTTTCGTTCATTCGTCGCGTTGATTTCTCAGTTATGACTTTCAAACACGAACAGAGAAACGTGGTTTTAGATCATGAATAACTTTCAAAATCAGAAAATGTATATGACTGAAGAAATAATCACTGTAGTTGCAATCTTCTCGCATAAGTCTAAGTGACTCATTGTTATTATGGGAAGAATGCGTGACATTAGCTATTTATTCAGCGATCATGCATTCCTTTAAATACTAAAGTGGTTAGTCTATCTTCATTTTCCAATATAAATGAGCACAAGCTATCTTTGCCCACTATTCTTTTGGGTAGAAGACCTCTGTGCTCTTTCCTCACCGCCCACACCCGTTATCCTCCTCCTCCTCTTCCTCACTTCCTCCCAGGAGGAGATATCCTCCTGAGGTCCTCTTCTTCCTCCTCCCCCCTTCCCCCCCTCCCCCTTCAACGACCTCCTCTAACATCCTACAACCCCACATAACCTTCTACTTATAGATCTCCCCTTTCCATCCTCCTCTCAATCCATCCAAAGACTCCTTCCCCCTTTCCCCTTCCCCTCATCTCCAATCCTTCTCTCCCCCTCCCCACCCCCCTTCCTTCCTTTCCCCCTACCCATGTTAGTTGCCATGGTAACGGGAGAAATATGAGGTTCTAAATACAGCCTTACCTCGTACTCTAACCCCGCTATACCGCACTTGTTTATGGCGACAGGAGGACAATTGTGCGTTTCCTTAATTTTCTTTTGTTTCTTATTCACTTGCCAAGCTTTCTATCTGTTCGAGATGGGTTAATTTCTCTGAAAGTGGCTGAAATGCCGGGTAAACAAAACTTCTATGACCACTGGCATAAATCGTAACGGTTAGGTCTACGTCGCAGTAAGTGCAGGGACGGTTTGCTGGATACTACGGATAGCCAGCCGTGAGACTAGTACCAGGACTGCTGCTAGGTCTCGCAACCATGATAATAGTTTCAAAGTTCTCGAGGAATAATCGATAGCGTGCCCTCGCCCCGTGTATATCACCACTGTTGGACTTCTGCAATAAGAGCCAAGGAATTCAGTATAAGTTGAGCATGTCCTAGTTTACGGAAAAGTCAAGATGCAGAGTCATAATGTTACATATCTAAATTAGAGCAAATGGTCGGAGAGTGCCACGCATAATTTTCATTAAAAAACACTTACAGCAGATTAATGCGTTCATTTGACAACGCCTTACCTAATGAATTAACCCTTTATACCAAGCACGTATTTCTCCTTCTCCGATGAACCTTGTGTATGTATACCCATCTTCTATTGTATTCGGTCCCGTCGTTTAGTTCCACTGATTGTTCAACGGGTAAACGAGATAATATTGAGCTGCTGATACGTTTGGCATTTCCTCACAGAATTTGCTCTCGGCATTTTTATTTTTTCTTCTTTTTTTTAAGCATGTCTTATCTTAAGAATGGAAAATGATAAAAAAAAATGGGACTACAAAATGATAAAGAAATTGGAATATGGAAATGAAAAAGAGAATACTAATAAGCATCTAATGAATGGTTCCACCACGACGAAAGTGTCAATAACCTTTTGCAGTCCCTTAGCTTGTCAAGCTTTATACACTACTAGCTGACCAACCCGGCGCTGCCCGGGAAAACTCTGAATACCAACCGATAAACTCTCTCTCTCTCAGTAACGATTCCAGGTGAAAAAGAATTGAATATTTCATAGATAGTGACCCCCAAGGGGTTTAACCCAGTATGTATCCACCTTTGCGGCTGTTTAGTACAAGTACTTTGGGGATTGGGGATTACCATAAAAACATAAAAAAAAAAAGACTGTAAATAAATGTAACTTTTTTCCTGTGGCTTTTTTCCTAGCCAAGATTATGACTTTTTTCTGTGACTTTATTGCCGGCCACCCTCCCAACACCCACTCTTCTCTCTCTCTCTCTCTCTCTCTCTCTCTCTCAACTCGTCTCTCTAACACCCCATCTAATCTCTCCTCTCTCTCTTATCTCCTCTCTCTCTCTCTCTCCAAACTCTAACTCACTCCTTCCCCTCTTTCTCCTCCCTAACACCCCATCTAATCTCTCTCTCTCTCTCTCTCTCTCTCTCTCTCTCTCTCTCTCTCTCCTGCCAAGACAGTTGCTTCAACTACACTGCCCTGCATTGACATGGACTCTTATTGACCCTTTTCTCAGCGCGAAAGATATATTTGCATAGACCTGTCACATAAATATTATTATGCTCAATCATGTGGCCCCGACACCCCCCCCCCCCCAAAGAAAAAAAATATAAATAATAATAAACAAATTAGAATTGCTATTTTCATTATAATTTTGCGACAGCCCCAGTTTTACCCATACTATTACCAAAACTGCTGCTACAAATAATATTATTAACTATAATAAGAATAATAACCGTTAATAAAATGGAACACGAGTAATGAATAAAATATACGTAATCAGCTGCCTATACGTACTTCGTGAGTGTAGAGAAAATTGACGTTTAAGATAACCACGAATAAAGGCTATAACACATACAAAAGTCTAAGTTGGGTTACGTCCTTATACCTTTCAGCTGCCTATCGAAACGTTCAAATTGAAGCGATCGTGTCCCGGCACTTGACAATATTAAGTAAATCCAAGAAATGATAATACGCCTTCTTTATTGGTCTTCTGCCGAGTCAAATAATCTCTCTCTCTCTCTCTCTCTCTCTCTCTCTCTCTCTCTCTCTTTATCTCCTCCCTAACCCCCTTCTACTCTCTCTCACTCTTTCTCTTTCTCCTCCCTAACCCATTCTACTCTCTCTCTCTCTCTCTCTCTCTCTCTCTCTCTCTCTCTCTCTCTATATATATATATATATATATATATATATATATATATATATATATATATATATATATATCCTCACTAACCCCCTTCTACTCTCTCTCTCTCTCTCTCTCTCCCTTCTAATAAATAGAAAATTATCCTACTCACATGCTAAATGTCTCACTTCGTGCACATAGACGGACTATAAATAAAATAAATAAAACTCCTTTTCAATAATATATTGCACTGGTATCAGCAGCGGAGTTGAATATTGTTGTTATTGATAACGCAAAACGTGAAACGCTAACTACACAAGTGATTTTATAAACTGAACACTTCCGTCCATGACACGAGCCAGCCAGGCATCTTGGGGACATGATTTCATTCCTAATCACTGAGTTATATAAAGAATCACACATCTAAAAAAATAAATAAACAAATAAAAAAAGTTTCGTTTCTAAACATACAAAATCGCTAGCAAGTTCGTTTGGTCACCATTTGTACCCCATAAGTTCTGTTAAAAATTTTCTTGCTGCTGAAAAGCAAGAGCCCGTGTCTGCATAAGGCTGGCTTAATTAATCTTACTACTAGTGCTACTCTGAAAACGAACACAGCACATAAGTAAGAGCCCTTCATTTTCCTTTCTCATTCTGAAAGCGTGGAAATTTCGATGATAAGCGAGAGCATATTCGTCCAGCTCGACAACGCTTAAAGATTACAGAAAACGGCAAAATAAACCCACAATAAAACAGCTCTCCTAACTTTAAAATTTCAACTGACAGTCCAGTGAGACTAGGGGGGGGGGGGGGGGGGGGGTTGGGGGGTGGGGGGGGGTAGGGTGGTCACATGCTATAGAAAGAAGCTATGGAAGCTATGAAATTCTATGTGAAATCAATTTAAAGTACATCTCTTATATTTGGCCTATGTGTTTTCAGTAGTAACAGAATACTTTACACAGAAGGTAAAAGTATACCTTAATTTAACCAGACCTCTGAGCTAATTACCAGCTCTCCTAGGGCTGGCCTGAAGGATTATGATATTTTCACGTGGCTAGGAACCAATTGGTAACTTAGCAATGGGACCTACCGCTTACTGTGGGATCCGAACCACCTTACATCGAAAAAAGGAATTTCTATCACCAGAAATAAGTTCCTCTGATTCCACATTGGCTGAGTGAGAATCGAACCCGGACCCCACCAGATTGGTATGCGAGCACGTAACCACTCGTCCAACGAGGAACTAATAATAAAGCAGAAATATCTCGATACCCCAAAACCTACCATGGACGACGAGGGAAATTAAAACGCTATACTGCAGATTTAAAGAAATGTGACATTTAGAAATCTTCTAACACCAGAATTATATAGCAAATGGTGCAATGTAAAGAAAAGAAAAAATTGCAAAAAAAATATAAAAAATTAGAGATGTTGTCATGAATATTGTTTACGTGGTTTATGTGGCACAAAAAAGGGGGGAGGGGGTCTTTTAAATGTAAAAAAAAAAATGAGACAAGTCTTACGTTTTGATCACCTGAATGATTTACCTAGTGGCCATTCAACTGTTGTGGATTACAAAGACGAAAAATAACTCAAGTAATATTGTTCTACAGTACAGATGCATTACTTGGATGTAATGAAGAACTGCGGTTTCGTAATGCTTCATACATCAGAGGTAACATAATTACAGGTTCACAGGTGCGCCTATTTATTCATTCCGAAAACTCAACCTCACAACAATATGCATCCATTATACTGATACGTAACCTATGTAATCACGTAACCCTCACCAAATCAAGAGAAAAACATGAACTTTTCTCTCAGCTGATGAAAATTATCTACACCTGCGCGTTGACAGTAACGAGCTTTAAAAAAAAAAATTACTCATCGACCAAAATGGAACGCATCCTTATAAAAGCTAGTTTCTGAGCACCAGGTACAGAGCTGTGGGAATAGGCTTCTAAGTCAGGACTTATTTAAGATATAAATAACTTCTAACGAAGAAATACGAGAGGTCGCGTTACGCTTCAGGGCAAAGTTTTTTTTTTTTTTTTTTTTTTTTTTTTTTTTTTTTTTTTTTTTTTTTTTTTTTTTTTTTTTTTTTTTTTTTTTTTTTTTTTTTTTTTGGGGGGGGGGGGGAGGTTACATTTTCGTCGGTGTTCGTAAAAACGTATGGAATAAATACTTAAAACACACACAAAAGTGCATTGAGCAAAAATGAGTAAGAATGTCATGGAAGAGTAATTAGTGGTTAAACTACAGGAAATCAAGTTTTCCAAATCACCAGAAATCTCGAAACGTCAGACTAATATTGTAATATATCATAGATCTATTTACTGTTCCAAACTCTTCATGTCAGAGTCTAATAATGCTTCGTATATAGTCTAACAAAATTATTGCACCATTATGTGAATATAAAAATACAAAGGCAATAAATTCCGTAAAATTCCAACTGCTCTGGCAATAATAAATGCACACCTCACATTCCATGTATCACTCGCTGAAAGCAGAGCTTGGGCAGGGAATTCTCAACCTTTTGCGACAATGAATAACTCATGATGGGTTCAAATGAAATTTCTTATGTATAGAGAAGCGTAAATAAATTTCCGTATACTTTCTTTATAATGTAGAGACCCAGATGGACGTGACCTTCTAAAACTATAGCCAGGTCACTTAAGGCATAACATAACATTTAACAAACCACTTTTAAAGGTAATACCTGATGGTACACTAACTTCCTGTCTTTTGCTTCAAGAGCTTTCAGTTCAACATTAGGAGTTTGTTTGTTTGTTTGTATGGTATTTTTACGTTACATGGAAGCAGTGATTATTTAGCAACGGCACCAGCGGCTTTACGTGACTTCCGAACCACGTTCTATCACCAGAAATACACATCTCTAACCCCTCAGTGGAATGCCCGAGTATCGAACTCGCGGCCCGAGGTGTATGCCAACACCATACCGACCACGCCACTGAGGCGCTTTCGGCATAAGGAGGAAATCAACCACATAAAAAGAGGGAAATATATTGCGCAGCAGCCGTCGATATTACAAACGGAGATGATGATTGATGGCCTCCGTGCATGACTTCTACGTAACAGGACTAGATAAGTTTGAATGATGAATACGAGTTCCCTCTTGTCCTTCCTATTCATATGCAGATATGATTCTACTTACTCTATGCATATCCTCCTCTTCCTCCTCTCCTCCTCAACCCTATTCAGGAACTCATTCTCAGTCTTCTTAATCTTGTAAGATGTTCCTAATGAGGATCTGGATGCGATCTCTGGAGCGGACTAATCTCTGTTCATTTCTCTGTTTCCAAGATCAATAGCCTCCATATGTCTCCATATCGAGCTCTTTCTGCCTTAAAACATAAGTCGGATAATTTGAGAACGTCAGTCTGTTGCGTGTAAAAGTAACCTGAAAGTATATCTTTGAACACTTACTATCAAGAGCCTAGATAACTATTCTTCTAGGAAGCTGATTGTGCTCCCAAGTGTATATAGAGCGTACTATTTATAGAGCAGCTCCTCAAAGAATCTGTTCGACTTAACTGTAGCAACTTTGGTTCATTTTCATTCCTTAGCAAACTCGCCAACTGTTTAACAGATATTACTTTGACAATTGTTCTCAAGTGTTTCATCAACGTGTGGCTCCTTCATTTGTAATTTGCACCAGATACTAGAAGAAATTATCTTGAGGTCTAACCGGGCTGACCAAGTCATTCCTATGCAATTTTTGATAGTTGCAAAAGCAATGGAAAACATTGATAAATAAATTATTGTAATAACCAACAAATTAATCAGCAGATATATAGTTAAGATTTTTTTACAGCTGATCACTGTTTGTTTATTTGTTTGTTTGTATGGTGTTTTTGTTTGTTTGTTTGTATGGTGTTTTTACGTTGCATGGAACCAGTGGTTATTCAGCTACGTGACTTCCGAACCACGTCGAGAGTGAACTTCTATCACCAGAAATACACATCTCTAACCCCTCAGTGGAATGCACGAGAATCGAACTCGCGATCACCGAGGTGGCAGGCCAAAACCATACCGATCACACCACTGAGGAGCTGATTAATTACTGTACTCACCGAATTCGTGAGAGGTATTTAGGTCTTAACTCAAGTGAGGAAAAGGAAAAAGTGCATGAAACAATAACCAATTCAGAAATAAAGGACAATTTCAGTGTATATACCTTCCTTAAAAAAATATTATTTATATATACATACATTATATATATATGTATATAAATAATATATATATATATAGATAGGATATATATTATATATATATATATATCCAGAGGTAAACAATCCGTCCTATAAAAAAAACACACACACCAAAAGTAAACAATTCGTCCCTGTTTAGACGAAAAGGCCTAGCCCCCCCCCCCCCCCCCCCCCCCCCCCCCCCCCCCCCCCCCCCCCCCCCCCCCCGTAAAGTGCCTCAGGTTTCAATGCTCTAAAATAGATCAAAATTTCCGTTATCTGCGTTATCACATTTTGCGACCAGATTTCCTCAAAAAATTACCTGGTTAGAAGCTCTCAATTATATCAAAATCTCTTATACCTATTTTATCAGAATTGGGACAAAATGGCTTGCTCCAGTTCGTCAAACTAGGAACGAATTACTGTCAAATCAATACAGCACGCAGAGCCATTAAAAAAAGCTTTAAAAATATGTATTTTTTTTCTGCAGGCAATAACAGCCACGCCTGCGGGAAATGGGATAGTTGAAGAATTCAGAAACTTCCGCACTAATTAGAGAATTCTAACCTCTGAAAAGCGCCTCATTGGCGTGGTGTTGGCGTACAACCTCGGTGGTCGCGAGTTCGATTCTCGGGCATTCCATTGAGGGGTCAGAGATGTGTATTTCTGGGGATAGAAGTTCACTCTCGACGTGGTTCGGAAGTCACGTAAAGCCGTTGGTCCCGTTGCTGAATAACCACTGAATCCATGCAACGTAAAAACACCTTACAAACAAACAAACAACCCTCTGAAAGCGGATCTCTTGTAGTGCATAATGTATGATGCGCATTTCATAACTCCAATCATTCTCTGTGTTCATATATTCTTACACTAATACCATCGAATTTAACAATCTTCCCCTTTTCTTCTGTGACCTTCAATACTACTCAGTTCTGGTTCAAACTTGGTGTAAATGCTCGTTTTTTGTTGAGCATGGTGACACGCACTTCACATTAAAGTTTATTCGTTGTTTGCCTTAGTTTACTATGTTATTCATCTTGCATTTTTTTTATTGATTCTTATTTGTTGTTCCCCTTGTCAAGTTTATTAATAGCTTCCCGATGTACTTTTCCGGGCAGCTATCCTTATTGGGGTTGTATAAAGCCTTCTGCTTTCCCAAGCATTGACAAATAATAATAATAATAATAATAATAATAATAATAATAATAATAATAATAATAATAATAATAATATAAGAATAATAATAATAATAATATACAACACAGCAAAAAATATAAAACGTACATTAAATGTATATAAATTATTAACAAGTAAAAAAATCAATCCCAGAACAAAATTGAAAAAAAACTAACACCTCTAATTTCACCAACTCATGCCACAGCTAAACCGTTTGTCCCAGCAGTTGGCGGCATGCAATGACGTCATGAGCTTTTATCACAAGGACTGTGATGAGTAAAGAGAGAGAGAGAGAGAGAGAGAGAGAGAGAGAGAGAGAGAGCAGCTGTGAATGGAATGACAAGTTAGCTTCACGCAAAATGAAATGGGGAATAAGAGAGAGAGAGAGAGAAGGCTTAGTACGTAAAAGGAGAGAGCTGGCAGACAAGAAGAAATAAGAAACACGTTCGTCATTAGCAAATAAAATCATCGATAACGAGGAAACGAAGAAGCCCAGAAAGCTTTGTGAAATAAGACACCACCAGCAAACGAAGACACAAGCAAAAGTAAACAGAAGGGAATAAACGTGGATAAGGTCACGGGGCGCGTAAGACAGAGGCGTGGAAAAAGCAGAAACGCAAAGACATCGAGTGCAAACACTGTGGCAAAGCAAATGAAACTGAGGAACAGGACGAGGAAATAAGGAAAATCGCGTCAGTATCGACGAAGTGGAGCAGCAAATGAGGGAGATGAAGAAGGACGTGATAAAGAGGAAGAAGAAGAAGAAGAATTTAAACGACCCAAAACCTCAGAGCCAATTAGCTTTTTTACTGACAAAAAATATACAATTATTAGTACAAATTTCTCCACAAAGAGACATAATACAAAATAAACGTACGTACCCAGAACGACGAAGCGACTTCCCGCTGTCCATCCTTGACCAAGAGACACCCACTTATTATTTCACGAACGGCGCAGTTAGACAAGGGGGACAGAGATACAGACAGGCAAAGAGACACACAGACAGAAAGACAGACAGACAAGTGACACGTCTCTAGCCGACAGATTTCGCTTATACTTTTGGTTGCCGTCAAAATCAATCGGAATTCAGTTCTATTACCGCGTATGTTTGTTTTGCTTTTTTTTTACTTTTTTATTTTAATTTTACCTTCGTTTTTCTGTTTTAATTGTCAGTACAGATAGATAATTCCTAGGGGAAATATATATATATATATACCTCTCGTGATAGCCTTGTGGGTAAAGAGCGTCACTGGATGTCCTGAATTATTGGTTTCGTGGTTCGAGCCCGTGAGCCGACGAATTTCTTACCAACTAAAAAAAGTCCCCCTCTGTTAACATGTATGAAAATATATTAATTCCAAGGGAGAGCGAATAAGATTAAAGGACATTTGTAGCTTGATGCGTATGCTATACACACACACACACACACACACACACACACACACATATATATATATATATATATATATATAATATATATATATTATATATATATATATATAATATATTATATACACAAAAGCGATTGCCTACAATAAAAATTGTGAAAGAGAAACTCTGCCCGAAAAACACAATTTTATACATACATACATACTATATATATTATATATACATATATATATATATATATATATATATATAGATATATATATATATATATATGAAATGTGTGTGATAAATGTTAAGAACGCGCGCCTTCAAAAAATCTATCTCGGTTGGCCTTTCAAAACCAGAAATTGAAAAGTCCTTCCGTATGTGTAATCTGGTTGAAGATTAATTCCGATTAATTTAGATGATTAGATCCTTTTGACCTCGTAATTACCTCATCAAGGGAAGATGGAATCTACCTAGTGGATCTGGCTGTGGCTTCTTCATTTATCCCTACAGACAACTATTATGTATTAAGACTATTAATTATTATTATTATAATTATGACAGAAGGATAAAATCCACAATGATTGTCTGGTCCAAATGCATTAAGAGATTAAAAGAGAGTTTTCGAGAGCATGTTAGGCTCTCATGATGACGAGTGACACTCAAAAGATCTCCCTAAAGTCTCGTATTATATTTGGACAAGCAAATCACTGTGGATTCTTGTCTTGATTTCAGTGCTCTTGACATTATTATCATTATTATTATTACTTTATTATTTTTTTTTCTTTTGTCTATCACAGTTCTCCAATTCGAATGGGTGGCATTTATAGTGTGGAGTTCCGCGTCATACTTGCACAATAAATAAGATGGCACAGTGGAATAATCATATTGCACGTGATTAGTCTTTCATTATACAGGTAACCGTACCTATAAAAATGCGTCACTTTCTCCTTACTCATTTCAAAATTGTTTCAAAACTCACTGAAACACAGAAAAGGTTACTTTATAAAGTCAATATAACATCAGCAATAAACGCAGGCGTGTTGTAATACATAATACGCACGAGAAATAAAATTTATTTTTAGATGACAACAGCTCATATTAGCTATGTTCTTGGTTCATAATCGGAGATTTAAACTAAAAAATGTCAATTTGGTTTTTGAAGTCATCGCATGCACCGCTTAAATGAACAAACAGAGATGCTGTTGTTTGTTAAAGTGGTCTGTTTGTTTATGAAAGTCATAATTATCTTTGTATTGACTGTGAATATACGGTTGTAATATACGATATATTAACCGGAAATATTGAATAAATATCAAGTAGGATGTCCTGTCCTGGTCCTGATTCATTTTGGACGTTTATTCTGTCGAGATTCATACTGTCATTTCGTTTTGCAAGTAAAACAATGCCTGGTGATTGATAGCGATGGGACTCACATGACAAATAAACTATACTCTATTTTTTTCCATCTGTCCATCCGCCTGTGGTGTTTGCGCATGGTAACACTGCGTCCCGGGCTTTAAATAATATCCTATTTCGAGTATTAACGGTGTAATTCGCATACAGTAAATTATTAAAGCACTTTTAAGTAGCAAATGTACACCCAGATATCCTTTTATTAAACTAAAACTCAGACATAGCGTAACTATTTAAAGCCCGGGACGCAGTGTTACCATGCGCGACCACCACAGGCGGATGGACAGATGGAAAAAAACAGAGTATAGATTTATAGTTGAATCACTGGTACTAAAGTTCTAAAATCAAAAGCCATACATAAAAGCTGGACTCTAGCTGTTTTGCCCTTTACTGAGTTATCACTTTTTAATTATGTTTCTCGAAAAAAAGATTCTAAATTCAATAGAATAACAGATTCATAAACCCAAAAGACAGGTAAACCCCTTAAAAATAATCATTTCCAAGTTCAACGATTTCGGTTGCGTGCATCCATCAAGATTCTGATGGGAAATCTTTGGGATCAAACGAAATAGCAGATGAATTTAAAAAAAAAAAAAAAAAAAAAAAAAAAAAAAAAAAAAAAAAAAAAAAAAAAAACTGGAAGTTTACATATATGCTCAGGTGATTAACATACGACGCTTGGATGCCAGTTCCTCTGAAAAAATAAAAAATAAAAACCGGAGGTTAATCTTTCAAAGTGGTTCATGGGCAAGGCAGTTTGAATTCTGACTTGGATGGAACTTCAGTAATTCGAGTTCACTGCTGTCAGCACAAGATTTCTTATATATAATTCCTCCTACTGAATATCATGAAATACCACCATCTCTCTTTTGACATACATTGTTGTGACTCAATTACAATTTTCAAGACATATAATAAAAAAAATCAGAAATGAAAATATAAGAGAGAGAGAGAGAGAGAGAGAGAGAGAGAGAGAGTGGGGGGGGGGGGGGACCTACACGAGCATACAAAAGAACAACTGAACAGAAATTGAAAGAGATAAAGATGAGAGCTAATGGTAACAATAAAGTGAAAGAGATCAAGATGAGAGTTAATGGTAATCTAGGCGTAAGTTTAAGCAAGTACCTAAGATAGAAAAACAAGTTATACTAAAGAGAGAAAGATTAATGGGAAAATGGCCCTAAGAATAACAGATGCAAATGAGGAGACACTGCCTGAAGAGAACGCAGTTCTGAGTCGAAGAGTTACTATGAAGAGTAATTGGACACAGAAGATGCAAGACAGGAAATATGAATGAAACAAGTAATGTAGGAATCGGAATTGGAATATACAGTTGAGGACAAAGGCCAAGTGCTGGGACCTGAGAGGAAAATTGATAGTAACAAGGTCTGAAAGGTGTAACAGGATGTAAACTCCTAAGCAGTTGCACTATGAAACAATTGTAAGAAAGGGTGGTGAGTCAGATGGAAGACAGATGAACGGAGGTACGGTAAAGGGTAAGAACCTTAAGTAATGTCTACAGTGCACCATGTGACGTGCACTGACAGCACTCCCTTTCCCCCACTCCACCTACGGAGGGAAGTATAGTAGGGGTTATTCCATTATGTGAGAATGTTTGTGAGAGGATTAAGAATGGATAAACCAGATTATATTATTATTATTATTATTATTATTATTATTATTATTATTATTATTATTATTATTATTATTATTATTATTATTATTATTATTATTATTAATCAGAAGCTGAAACCTATCCATATGGAACAATCCCACCACAGGGGCCACTGACTTTAAATTCTTAAAGCTTCCAAAGAATATGGTTTTCATCATGAAGAAGTAACGGGAGATAAAGGGAAATACAGAGAGAGATCTCACTTATGACAAAGGAACAAATAAATTAGGAGAATAGTATTAAATCGACCAAAAGAAATAGTAAGCTATAAACTTTTATGACACTCAACGAGCGCAAAATTTATATAATAATAATAATTTATATAATAATAATGCAAGAAAAACTAAATAAATTGAATGTTCATTATCGGACTGTACATCACGTCAAGACCAAACAGAAGAACATTTTTTCATCTATATAAAAAAAAAGCTAATAAAAATACGCCTGATAAAATGAGTACGTATTTCCGTCCCTTCAGAAAAACTGTTGACGTCATTTTTAATCTCCGTCTAATTGCATACACAGTATGATTAATTAATACATTTTTTAAAGATCTTTTTTTAAGTCTACATAAACATTTTCTGAACGAGAAACAAAACTTAATAAAAAGCAAAAAACGTTAGGGGAAAACTGCATTCTTTCTCTGCCTCCCTAACATGTTTGCAAAGGGCTTTAAGTAACCGTTTCTCTCTCTCTCTCTCTCTCTCTCTCGCCTTAATCCCGCCCTCTCTCTCTCTCTCTTTCTCTCTATCCCAACCTTCTCTCTCTCTCTCTCACCACCTCCCCCTCCCCCCTCTCTCTCTCTATCACCACCTCCGCCCCACCTCTCTCTCTCTGTCTGTCTGTCTGTCTCTCTCTCTCTCTCTCTCTCTCTCTCTCTCTCTCTATGACTATTACCACATAGTAGCCGTGTGCGTGCGCTCTACATACAATCCGTGGCAATTAGTCCTCTAATGTCTTCGAATGGGAGGGGCAAAGTCCCCCCCCCCCCGCCGCCCGCTTCTCCACACCCTCTCTCTCTCTCTCTCTCTCTCTCTCTCTCTCTCCTCTTCTCCTTCTCCTTCTTCTTCCTTTCACAGATGGTTGAATTCTCCCAGCAGCATTCCAATTCGTGACAGCCACAAGAACAGCAGTGCTGTTGCCAGCGATGCTGTTAATGGGGGCTTCATGGCAATTTCGATGGTACTCTAGGAATCTAATTTTCATTCCTACACACACACACACACACACACACATATCTATATATAATATATATATACACAAACATACATGTACACACACATATATAATGAATATATAATAATGCATGTATGTAGGTGTAGTGTGTGTGTGTGTGTATGTGTGTGTGTATTATATTATATATTATATAATATATAAATATATATATATATATATATATTATATATATATATATAGATATGTGTGTTTGTATATATATATATATATATACTTATATATATATCACACACACACATATATACATATATATATATATATATATATATGTGTGTGTGTGTGTGTGTGTGTGTGTGTGTGTGTATTGTTACACTCTCTCTCTGTCTTACGTACTTCAAAATGAAAAGTGGGATTACTTAGCACATCTTATCTATAAATTTGGGAATCTGAACACACAAAAACATACATTTCATAACATGATACACAGGTTCTGAGGTGAATTAATCGTATTACCACAATTATAATTGCATTATAAAACCTATACTATTATGATATGTATATATATATATATATATATATATATATATATATATATATATATACATATATATATATATATATATATATATATATATATATTAGTATTAATGTACCCACGGCCGCCTTTAATCATTAATATATCACCAGGAAATTGCGATAGTTTCCCCTCCGACGCGTTTCTTGGAACAAAGCAGGCAATATCAAACAGCCCTGAAGTTGTTCATTTTCCCTTTTTTAATCTCTTGGGGGATTTTTTATTACACGATATATACTCTCTGCACTCATTTCACTTTTTTTTGCCTCGCCAAAAGAAAGATTAAAACATACCTAATTTATACTAGATTATTTTATTATAATTCCATGACCATCATCCAAATACAAATATACTCTTACCCTCGTACGTCTATAATATTATCAATATTTTTTTTTTTTTTTTTTTTTTTTTGCTCTATCACAGTCCTCCAATTCGACTGGGTGGTATTTATAGTGTGGGGTTCCGGGTTGCATCCTGCCTCCTTAGGAGTCCATCACTTTTCTTACTATGTGTCCCGTTTCTAGGATCACACTCTTCTGCATGAGGCCCGGAGCTACTTCAGCCTCTAGTTTTTCTAGATTCCTTTTCAGGGATCTTGGGATCGTGCCTAGTGCTCCTATGATTATGGGTACGATTTCCACTGGCATATCCCATATCCTTCTTATTTCTATTTTCAGATCTTGATACTTATACCTTTTTCCCATTTTTTCCCTCTTTCTCTTGCAACTCTGGTGTCCCATGGTATTGCGACATCAATGAGTGATACTTTCTTTTTGACTTTGTCAATCAACGTCACGTCTGGTCTGTTTGCACGTATCACCCTATCCGTCCTGATACCATAGTCCCAGAGGATTTTTGCCTGATCGTTTTTTATCACTCCCTCAGGTTGGTGCTCGTACCACTTATTACTGCAAGGTAGCTGATGTTTCTTGCACAGGCTCCAGTGGAGGGCTTTTGCCACTGAATCATGCCTCTTTTGTACTGGTTCTGTGCAAGTGCCGGGCATTCGCTTGCTATGTGGTTTATGGTTTCATTTTCGTATTGCACTTCCTACATGTGGGAGAGATGTTATTTCCGTCTATCGTTCTTTGAACATATCTGGTTCTTAGGGCCTGATCTTGTGCCGCTCTTATCATTCCTTCAGTTTCCTTCTTTAGCTCTCCCCTCTGTAGCCATTGCCATGTGTCATCGCTGGCTAGTTCTTTAGTCTGTCTCATGTATTGTCCGTGCATTGGTTTGTTGTGCCAGTCCTCTGTTCAGTCTGTCTTTCTCCTGTCTCTGTATATTTCTGGGTCTTCGTCTACTTTTATTAGTCCTTCTTCCCATGCACTCTTTAGCCACTCGTCTTCACTGGTTTTCAGATATTGCCCCAGGTGCTCTGTTTCTCGATGTTGACGCAGTCCTCTATACTTAGTAGTCCTCTCCCTCCTTCCCTTCGTGTTATGTATAGTCTGTCTGTATTTGCTCTTGGGTGTAGTGCTTTGTGTATTGTCATATGTTTCCTGGTTTATTATTATTATTATTATTATTATTATTATTATTATTATTATTATTATTATTATTATTATTTCAGTAAAAATCAATCATGGTTCATTTCCATAAAACGGGGGGCATACATATTACTATTTAGTAACATTACTACTACGATCATTATGACACTACTACTACTACAAGCACGGTCACTTCACCCAACCAACACCTGCTCTCAAGTGTTGTTTTTCGAGCAGATACTCCCACCATCAAAGCCACCGATATTAAGAGCGTGAAAAATAGGACCCATAATACCAGTAAACGCCAGTATTCTCGGATAATCATGGTATAATCGCCAAGGAAGAGCGGTGTTATACAACAACTCTACTAACATAAGCTATAAATCCTGTACCTCTGGAGAGAATGAGGTTTTAGTTACAGATTAATTGATAGGAAAGGCAGTTTATACGCCTCTGCTAAAGGACATTGGCAGTATAATAATATATCAACGTAAAAATGCACACTATCATACATTTTATCTATATATCTGTCTATCTACATATTATATATGCAATATATATATATATATATATATATATATATATATAACTATATATTGTTTTGTTTGACAAATATTTACTTAATGTTTTGTAACTTGCAGATTCCAGCACGGACTGATAAAACCGATAATTATCTAAGTTCTGTGGCTCAGCATATTATTACAATCTCAAATCACGACAGAAAATAGGATGAAAGCTATTTTGTTCAAAGACAACAATCAAATCTACCCTGGCATTAGTTCAATGTAGTTCGAAAGGCTACGTCCTCATAACTTAAAAACAATCTGCGAAACAACAGGCAAAAAAAAAAAAAACTATGTAAAATAGCCCAAGTTCAATCAATCTTCGGCAGGAGAAATTTCATACTTCATCCATTGCTTTCAATATAATCCATTAGAGAACGTGATTCCTAAATTCTACCAAATGAGACAAGACTCTTACTGCGGAACCAAGGAGCTTCAAACATTACTGGTGACTGAGAAAATGACAAAGTCACAGCAGAACACAATTCTCACTGAAGATTGCATGCTATGGTTCTTTTTTCTGAATTCTCTACCAATCCTCGGGTTCTTTTATCTGAATTGTCTTTCTTTTGAACTGTACAACATTAACATCATCCTCATTTATCAAGAATACTCTTTTCTTTATATGTGAACCATTTACTCTCTTCTGCTAATTAAGAGGCATCTACTATGCCTTGAATTTTATTCGGGTTTCACTCTTTATCTTCCTAAATAGGAATAATGTAAATTCATCGCTGGGTTTAATTAACTCTTTGTGGAGCAATAGATTAGGCCAAGAAAATGTAGCTACGCAACGGTATAGAGATGCAAGTATCTAAGAATTATAAGGTCATACCAGTACTTAGACAAGGAAGAGAGTTTCTGAATAAAGTTTCATCTAGACATTGTTTGTGATAATTTCTCCGAAGGGAAAGAGTTCATGGTGTACATGAACCTAGAAAAAAAGGAACTTATTGCAGAGTTGACAGGAACGAAATGTGAAAGGACTTAGAATGAATGTAAGTGAAGGTAATCTTTTTAAAAAGAGTTTACGAGTTCTCATGATGTCAGAGAAACAACCGTAGAGGTAGGTGGGAGAAGGATTGATTTGGTGTGAAAGGTCGCACGAAGTATGGCATGCTATATCTGGATGATATTTAATATTTCACATGGGCTTGGGAGGTGGGAGAAGCCAGAGAGTTGGGACAAAGGATAAAAGTTGCATAGCTGCGGAATAGAAATAGGGTTTATCAATATACAAGGTGTCCATAAGGTCCCAGCGCTATTACAAGTATTTATTGCTCAGAATGGTACTGGGATTTTATGGACACCCTGTGTTTTTAGTATTTTAAGACTTATTAAAAAAATAATGAACGACTAATACTGGCATCTGATATAGTGTTGACCTGGGACTGTGAAGAGTGTGTGTATGTATGTATGTATGTATGTGTAGATTTATATATATAAACTATATATATATATATATATATATATATATATATATATATATACATACAGAGAGAGAGAGAGAGAGAGAGAGAGAGAGAGAGAGAGAGAGAGAGAGTATTCAAAATGCCTCTTCCCCATAACCACACTCATACAAAAACAAAAAAATAAGATGGCGAATATATATATATATATATATATATATATATATCTATATATATATATATATATAGAGATAGAGAGAGAGAGAGAGCGAGAGAGAGAGAGAGAGAGTTAGAGCCTAGAGATTCAAGGAGAGAAGAGAGAGAGAGAGAGAGAGCATAGAGAAGATTCAAAATGCCTCCTCCCCCATACCACACCCAAACAAAACCAAAAAAATAAGATGGCGCCTTTATTCCTTGGAGGTCCTTAATAGGATGCCTATAAGAACCTCGCCGTAATCAAGGCATGCTGCTGCAAGCGATCCATAAATCAAAGGGCAAAGTAAATGAAGGAGATCAGAAAGAAAAAAAAAATGAAATAAGGAGACTTAATCGATAGTCTAACATTGATCCCGTCTCCAGCTCATCAGCATACAAAGTGTAGGTGATGCTTGATTAAATATGGGACGAGAGAGAGAGAGCGAGAGAGAGAGAGAGAGAGAGAGAGAGAGAGAGAGAGAGAGAGAGTGTGTGTGTGTGTGTGTGTGTGTGTGTGTGTGTGTATGTATATATATACATATATATTTATTTATATATATATAATATATATCTATATATATATATATATATATATATATATATATATATATATATTATAGTCTCAGGCGATAAGAACTCTGCTGCTTCTACTCGCTGGGGAACAGGATTAAAACTTCAAGAAGCAGGTCATTTAAAAATTAAGGACAGAATTCGAGTATGAAATATCAGTCTACTTCGAAAAATAAGTAAGACTGCAGATCTAAACCTAAGAACAAAAACTAGGACGAACTGACAAGTAAAACTTGGGGTTTGAGTGTTTTATCAACAAGGCCACTTCAAGATGGTATCTATAGATTTTCAAACTCTTACGGCTAAGGAACTTTACCAAGTAGAACTCGAGATTTAGCTGCTAAAAACTAAGCCAATGTGGTCAAGTCTATCCTCCGATTCGAGGGTTGACAGCTGGTTGACAATTGACAAGGACTTGGACACTTTGACAGATAGAACTCGAGGTTTAGCTGCTAAAAACTAAGCCAATGTGGTCAAGTCTATCCTCAGATTCGAGGGCTGACCCATAGGACTCGTGAATCAATAGGCAAGGACTTGGGGACACTTTGAGATGCAAGCCAAAACCATTAAAGGAACGTTGACGAATTCAGGCGCAAAATTCGAGTACTGAAATCAAATGATGTTTGACATTACACCTATGGTAATCTGAGTAGTAAATATTCCAGATTTTAGCAGTAATAACTTTGCCACCCTCTTGCTTATGGACATTGGATTGAAGTTCTAACGTAACTTATAGTTACTAGAATTTAGTATAACAAGGCCACCAAGTCACATTTCTAGCTTCCCAGGGTTTTTATAAAGGATTTATTGTAAATGAGAGGCGACTATTAGAGTTAGGTATAGTTAAAGTGGAGAGCTAAGTAGAGGTAATGACAAAAGAGAAAATAATACAGCTGGGACCAAAGGGTCATCATCTATAGTGTGCCATGCAAAGAATGCTGTAAGCGCTAATACCCTTCGGAGTCAAGTACCAGTAACCTCACTATTATGGCGGTTAAGGATATGACATTCAAGCTAGAAGAAGTTACAAAGGACAATGAAATATGAGCTTATGGTTATTACTGTTGTTATAATTACTTAAACGGTTTACAACGGCGTGAAGATTAAATGAACAAACGCAAGTCCCCATATGTCTTCATCTAATAAATCAAACTTAGAATTGTATTCTATTACCTGTCAACCTTTGTAATTTTCATTCCAAGATTATTAATACCGTTATTACCATTACAACAACCACAACAACTGCAATAATGATAATAATAATAATTTGTGTAATATGAATCCACAATTATATAGTAAACTGCATAAATACGTAAAAGACAAGAGCAAAATCTTTCGAACACCTTCAGGATTCTAACGTGAACACAATAATAATAATATTAATTTAAAAATCCTCATAGTAGGACGAGTCTTCAAATGGAGAAACAAATCCACAGGTATGTAAATGTACATATATTTAAATTTAAAACTCCAAGGACATTTTTCGGGAATCTGTTCGGTTCCCCTTATCAATCTAAGGGGAACCGAACAGGTTCCCGAAAGCTATCCTTGGAGTTTTAAATTTAAATATATGTACATTTACGTAACTGTGGATAATAATAATAATAATAATAATAATAATAATAATAATAATAATAATAATAATAATGACAACTTGCTATAGTAGATTCACATCAGCCGTACATTTGATGTCTAGGCCAGTCCCTTACGACGCTCCTGATTGGTTGTTGATAAGCCAATGACAGAACTGGAAACTCTCAGTCTCTCTCGAGAGTTCATATAGGTAGGATGTAGTATATTCCACCTCTCCTGAGGGATGCTTTTGAAAGACGTATCCCTCAGGAGAGGTGGAATATACATCTTGCCTGTGTGAACTCTCGAGAAAGACTGAGAGTTTTCAGCCCCGTGATTGGCTTATCAACAGCCAATCAGGAGCGTCGAAGGGAAGGGCCATCACATGCACCGGTGATGTGAATCTACTATAGTATGATTATCACGAAGTTGTGGTTATTGTTGGTCAAGTCCAATAGGCCCACAATCAAAGGAAGTAGTGAACCATATATCTTCATCATATACATACATGGAAAAAAACACTATATCTCTATCATACAAAAAGAAACAAACTAACAAACAAACACACTGACTGCCGCACATACTTTGTTCTTTAATCACAGCGAAAGCTCACTGCATAGCTTTCTCACTGCGTCACAGCGTGACGTCACCAGGCGACTGAGGGCGGGGAATTTCTGATGATGATCAACAGAACCGGTGTAGGTGTATAATTGTCAGCATTTAGTCTAACTTACGTTGAATAGGACATTTACGCCAAATATCATATGAGGTCATTCAGCGCCGAAACGAAAATTGACAGTAAAAGGTTTGAAAGGCGTAACAGGAGGAAAACCTCAAAGCAGTTGCATTATGAATCAATTGCCAAGAGAGGGTAGAAATGAAGATAGAAGAAAAAGAATATGAAAGGAGGTACAGCAAAAGAAACGAATGGGGTTGTAGTTTATAGGGGCCGAAGGCACGCTGCGAAGAACCTTAAGTAATGCCTACGGTGGGCCCCTTACAGAGCTAATTTACGTTATTAAAAAAAAACAGAAAATATTAAATGACAGTTGAAAAATAATCTTAAAACGTTTTATTATTATTATTATTATTATTATATTATTATTATTATTATTATTATTATTATTATCTTATTATTATTATTATTTATTATTATTATTATTGATTATTATTATTAAGAAGAACCCTATTTGCATAGAGATCAAGCCCATCAGAGGGGCCAGACCTTGAAATTCAAGCTTCCAAAAAATAAGGCGTTCATTAGAAAGTAGTAACATAAGGGAAAATGCAGAAAGAGATCACTCATTGAAAATGAAAATAAATGTTAACAAATCAGTGATCATATCACCGATCATATTTCACAAGATCAGTAACCCAGAAGCTTACGAATACCCTTCAGCTGACCTTGAAAGGGTGCCCATAACGAGCCCGACCAAGACCCGACCCCCAAAAGAAAGGTTTGCCTGCTATTGACCTTCGTGCCGGCCTCCTGGAAAGGGGTAGGTTCCATAATGCCGGCCTCCTGGAAAGGGGTAGGTTCCATAATGCGGTAAATACTGAGGAGGGCGGATAATTCCAGGTTCTGGAAGTGAATGGGAAGAAAGATTGATCTGCTCGGTTGACGTCTGAGGTGTTCATACAACGGGTAAGATATTATTCAAAGCTGTTTTATTTTTTGCAGATTTGTCATGATAACAAGCAAGCAAGAATTCGTATGCGTAGATTATTTGATCGCAGTTTTGCGTATTCCAGTAAGTTCCTTATAGCTAAATGGTTCTAACATATTTAACAAAAGTGCGTATATACGTTATGCCCTAGTTCCTTCAATTATGAGTTCAACGCAAAAATCTAAGTAAAACTTTAAAAAATTGTTATAATATGAATCAGGGTTAACACAAGTGCGTATATACATACGTTATGATTTAGTTCCTTGAATTAAGAGTTCAATGCAAAAATTTAAGTAAAACTTAAAAAAAATAGTTATATTATGAAAAAATCTAAGTAAAACTTTAAAAAATTGTTATAATATGAATCAGGGTTAACACAAGTGCGTATATACATACGTTATGATTTAGTTCCTTTAATTAAGAGTTCAACGCAAAAATCTAAGTAAAACTTAAAAGAAATAGTTATATAATGAATAAGGCTTAACAAAAGTGCGTATATACACTAGGCCTTAGTTCTTACAAATGACAGTTCAGAGCAAAAATTTAAGTGAAATTTCAAAAATAGTTATACTAGGAATAATGACTAAACCAAAATTAATTAAAAGCGTGCGAATAAAATTAAATGGTCCCAGGGTTTTTGAAACATTCCAGTATTCTTCTACTTTTCCCACCATCTCCGCACGAATACTTCTCGTCTGGGCGACTGGTTCTAATCTATCCAACTCACTATACGATACTCCTCAGTATGGAACTGCACAAGAATAGCAATAAGAAGAGATACAAAAGTTAGAGAAAACTAATAAGAATATTTAGATTAAACATAAATCATACTAAAAATAACAAGTGAATCCTCTCTCTCTCTCTCTCTCTCTCTCTCTCTCTATCTTTTACAATGGTTCGATTCCCAGGGCAGGATGTGGCAATATTGACACGCCCTGCCAAACCCAGAGAGAGAGAGAGAGAGAGAGAGAGAGAGAGAGAGAGGAGGAAAAAACAGACGTGAGTGATCAATATCATTACCATAATTTAATGGAAACGCCTCGACGAGGTAATCTTCATCCAACCAGGTACGAATAATTCATCTCTCTCTCTCTTCTCTCTCTCTCTCTCTCTCTCTCTCTCTTGCGGCTAAAACACAGTAAAGTGTCCACATTCCACTTCCTTGTATCCATATTTCCTCGGCAATTTCATTCCTCCCTCTCTCTCTCTCTCTCTCTCTCTCTCTCTCTCTCTCTCTCTCTCTCTCTGTCCCTTAATGTAATTTCCTTCGTTTGTTTCCCAGGTCCTTGTCTCCCTTGTTTTGTTTTCCTGAGTTACTCTTTCCTTTCCTTTCCCTCTTTCCTTTCTTACGTTTTCGTCCCCTCTTGCATTTCCACGGCTTCCCTCTTCCTTCCCTTCCTTGACTGATTCCATTTTCTTCTTCTTCTCCTTCTTTCGTATCAACTTTATTCCCCCAAGAAACGAAACTTGGTTTTGGATTAATCAACTGAGGGTTCCGACTAATGATTTTAAAACAATTTCGGTGGATTTGCCTTTCGTTAATTCCCCTGCTTCGAAGAGGAATCATTTTTGTGTCGGATTTCTCTCAGTCGTCCTTCTAGATTGAAAGAACACTCGTTGGACGAGCGGGTTACGTGCTCACCTACCGATTTGGTAGTCCCGATAGTTCGCTGCCCCATTCTGCCAACGAGGAATCAGAGGCATTTATTTCTGGTGATTAGAAATTCATTTCTAGATGTAATGTGGCTCGGATCCCACAATAAGCTGTAGGTCCTGTTGCTAGGTAACCAATTGGTTCCTAGCCACGTCAAAATATCTAATCCTTCGGGCTAGCCCTAGGAAAGCTGTTAAGCAGCTTTATGGTCTGGTTAAACTAAGATATACTTAACTACGTGTAATATTAATCAGGAATCAATTATTATCTTACTGATCTTGTTACTATGCAAAGAGAATTCTTTGTGGTGTGTGTGTGTGTGTGTGTGTGTTTTCCAAGTCTACTTGTAAAAACGGTTTCTTGCATTTGTATTCGAAAATATCTCGTTACCAAAGTTAGTTGATTTCATTTATGAATTTTAGGCCATAAGTTAAAAAGTTAAGTATACCTTAGTTCAACCAGACCAGCCAGTTGATTAACAGCTTTCCTAGGGCTTTCCCAAAGGATCAGATATTTTTAAGTGGCTAGGAACTAACTATTTACCTAGCAACGGGACCTACAGCTTATTGTGGGATCCGAACCATATTATATCGAGAAATTAATTTGTAATCACCAGGAACACATTCCTCTGATTCCACGTTGGCAGAGCGGGGAATCGAACTCGGGACTACCGAATCGGCAGTGGTTGGACAGCAAGATAAAAAACGGCGGTGGTTAGAAAATAAAGGAAACGAAGTACAAGGACCTAAAGTGGACGCAGGTAAGTGCCTGCAGTACACCACGCGAGGTGCATGACGGTAACCTCCCCCACCTCTTCTCCAGGGGAGATAGGTTGGGGGAGACTATTAAAATCTGCAGTCTATTTGTTACTCATTATTTCTGTCTGTACATAATACAGAGATCAAGGTCACTAAGACTGCCGTAATAATTAAGGAGGCATCGCTCATTTTGATTGATTGTATGGTGTTTTGACGTTGCATGGATCCAGTGGTTATTCGGCAACGGGACCAACGGCTTGACGTGACTTCCGAACCACGTCGAGAGTGAACTTCTATCACCAGAAATACACATCTCTGACTCCTCAGTGGAATGCCCGAGAATCGAACTCGCGGCCACAGAGGTGGCAGGCCAAGACCGAACCGACCACGCCACTGAGGCGCTGTCCCTCATTTTGATACCAGAGAAGGTGTGTGGAGGGTTTTTAACTGGAAAAGCAACACAGATGACAACAGGACTGATAAAGGACAAATACTCTGGACTAAGTCGAGGAAAAGGACTTGCGTCGAAGATTGGTATGAATCATTTGCGTGGCAAAAAAAAAATAAATAAATAAATAAATAAATTACGTGTCGCAAATGGTCCTGGAATCTTGTTTTCTATATATATAAAACTTTTTTAGAGGTTATGTGGAAGACGTTGAATTGCTGAGAGAGAATAAAAAATTTTATGATGGCGATAAAGCATGCGTTAGAATACGTAAATAGGAAAGTGACTGATTTGCTTATCCGACACAAAGATGTCTGCTCAGTATCTTTGCTGATGAAATGATGCAAAAGTCTCAGAAAGGACTCTCGGTATTAGTGCAAAATTGCGAGATAAGATGGGTCATAAATGGATGTGAAATTACTGATGTTTATACAAAATTCATTACACTGTGGTTGATGCATAATTATACCCATGAGACCGTTTGAATGTCTACTTGTCATATATGAAAGTGAAATGGGGCATCCCTTTACTTTCACTCTTGTTATGGTGTTTCCTGAATCAGCAAATAAATTACAGGTGAAACCTCACAAAGTTATTTAATCTGTTTTCATTTTTTCAGTAGTGGGTCCATTCCCTAATAGTGGTTTGTTTTGCAAGGAATTGTCAACTGTATTTGTTCCAAATGAACAGTAACTCAGTTGAAGAAGTATAAAACTAATTAGACATCCATTCATATTCCTCATCTTTGCTAACCCTTGCACGATTACGAAAACATTACTCGAGCTAAATAAGTTACAGGAATTTGATTTCATAGATAAATACGTAAACAAAAATAGTCTTCGTGAGAATGTAAACAAAATGATTTCATCTAGTAAAATATCTAGACCTTGAACAGGCAACATAAACTTTTCGTTGGCACTTCCTCTTCAAGTTTCATTTTTTAATTAAGACGTAACATGATCAAAATATTCACATAGCTATACAAAAAAAAAACTCCAAGTTCTTTTCGCTGGTTATCTGTAATTTTATTGTAATTGTGTTGAAAAACGTAAGTTTCTTGAAAGATAAAAGATGAAACACTTTAGTTTTTTGAAAAATATAAGGTGAAAAACGTAGGTTTCTTGAAAGAAAATAAGTGAAGGACGTAGATTTCTTCAAGGGTAAAAGATGAAAAACGTAGGTTTCTTGAAAGGTAAAAGGTGAAAAACGTAAGTTTCTTGAAAGGTAAAAGGTGAAAAACTAAGTTTCTTGAAAGGTGAAAAACTAAAATATCTTGACAGGCAAAAAAAGGTGAAAAACGCAAGTTTCTTGAAAGGCAAAAAGGTGAAAATGTAATTTTTTTTTTTTTTTTTTTTTTTGAAGGATAAAAGGTTGAAAAATGTAAGTTTCTTGAAAGGCAAAAAGGTGAAAATTTAATTTGTTTGAAAGATAAACGGTTGAAAAACGTAAGTTTCCTGAAAGGCAAAAAGGTGAGAAATGAAATGTTTTCGAAAGGTGAAAGATTGAAAAAAAGTAATTTTCTGGAAAGGTCACAGGTGAAAAACGTAAGCTTCTTGAAAGGCAAAAAGGTGAAAGACGTAAGTTTCTTGAAAGGCAAAAAGGAGAAAAACGTGCGTTTCTTGAATGGAAAAAGATGAAAAACGTAAGTTTCTTGAAAGGTCAAATGTGTTGAAAGGCAAAAAGGTGAAAACCATGCGTTCCTTGAAGGGAAAAAGGTGAAAAACGCTAAATAAAAGGTTGAAAAACGTAAGTTTCTTGAAAAGCGAAGAGGGCACTTCTACCCAACAACGCAAAGCGACGCCGACTCGTCTCACACCAGTAGGGCACACAGCCACTTGGGTTTTTCTTCTTCTTCTTCTTCTTTTCTTCTTCTTCTTCTTCTTCTTCTTCTTCTTCTTCTTCTTCTCCTTCTTCTTCTTCTTCTTCTTCTTTTTCTCTGCCCCGAGTAAAATATGTGACAACAACATTGTTGACACAGGTCCAAATCTGTTTGTATTTTCTGTTTGTATTTGCGCGTTTTTCTCCTTCGTTTGATATCAATATTTAACATCTGACCTGCCAACGCGTATTTACGTCTCTAGACAAGGAAGGAGATAAAAGCATAATGTTAGCATGTTTGCTAATCCTAACATAAACACGCATTTGTGTTAAAAGGGCTCTCTGGTGAATGATACCTTTCGTGAAAGTTTATGAAAAAAAATTTTCATGAAGGTGACTCATTTAGTTTAATCGTGATGCAATACTACAGCTGAAGTACGAGGTACTACCTGAACTATGCTGACCTAAGATAGTAAGTGAATTTGAATTTTAATGTACCCTATCTCAATCCAGAAGAATGCCTAGTAGAGAGTAGTGAACCCTTGTACTTGGAAATACCGCAAGAGCAAGAGACTGAACCTCTCATTCCTGAGACCAATGACAACCACATAGTACATCAGGTCAGCCAATATACCATCAGTCAATTTACAAATAATTCTTACCATGGTGATAGTAGGGAGTAGAACTTCAGTGTTATTTGCCTGGAAATGCCAGCGGTATGGGGGTACTTATAATATTGTTCCTCTAGGAGGAATTTCTTGTAAATGGTTATGGAGGAAATGATCCCTAAATGGCAAAAAGAGCTTCTTCTAAAATCAGTGCCAAACACATCTGACACTCCAGTGGGATGCTGGGAATAGAAAATAAATATTCTCGCAGACATGTTGCAAAGTCATTTAAGGACCATGTCATGGAGCTAGCAGCCCCATACCCTGGGCTGATATTATTGTAATAAAGCTGGGGTAAGAATGCGTGGTGTGGATGTTGTGCAAAATAGAAGGAATACAAGATAGCTGATATCAAAAAGGAAAGATACCTGGATCTCTCTCTCTCTCTCCTCTCTCTCTCTCTCTCTCTCTCTCTCTCTCTCTCTCTCTTGTGGTTATTGTTCGAAATGCGATGAATCATAAAAAGCGAGTCAGTAACGCAGAATACAAGTTCAAACATTTTTAATTGAACAAAATACAAACAAGGTTTCCTATTTTTTAAAAATCATTCTTTTTTTCTTTCCTTTTTTTTTTGGGGGGGGGGGGGCGGGGGGGGGGGGGGCGGGGGCCGTATGTTTGAAATGCGATAAATCATATAAAGCAAGTCAATAATACAAATTGCAAATTCCCACCGTTACTAAATTGAACAAAATACAAACAAGGTGTTCTATTCTTTACAAATCATTTATTTTTCTTTGGCTCGAAAGACGATAAATCATAGAAAGCAAGTCAATAACACAATACACAAATTCCCACAGTTTCTAAATTGAACAAAATACAAACAAGGTTTTGTGTCCTTTACAAATAATTCTCTTTCACTCGAAAAGAGTGACTGGGTTGTGATCACATCTCTCCTGCTGTTATTCAATTTCTCCTCTTCCCCCTCTTATTACGAACTCTGCTTGGAGGCTATAAGAGTCTTACGAAAAGTCCTTTACGTCGGAAAGTCCTTTTGTTGGACTTTCTATCCCAAGGACTTGGATTCTCCCAGAGGTCCTAAGGGTAAAGAACTGCATTCAGATGCAGAGAAAATTATTAAATAAATAAATAAATAAATAAATAATAAAAGGTTAGAGGTCAATCACGACTAAAAAATATAATAAAAAAACAAAAACAAAAAACAAAGCGGCGACTGTGACTTGATATTTCATAAATATATTTCAGTATGTGAATTAATTTATATACTGAATTTATGAAATGTTGTCAACAGTAAATAGGCAACAACAAGGTGTTTTAAAAATTTTTGAGACAAGCATTTTTTTCCATTAAAAATTCTTGAGATAAGCATTTTTGTCCATTACACATACTTCCTTGGCGAGAGACATTATTCTGCAACAGACAACAAGAATGAAAAGTCATTCCAAAACACCAATAAAATTTAATTGTTATTATTATTAACTAACTTTTAAGAAGAAAAAATCAAAACATTTTCGTACCAGATTTCATCTTGATCGTCAAATTTCACTTTCGCATCCTGACTAACTGAACGTAAATTATAAATCTTAAGAAATAGTAGAGGGTAGCAAAAGCGAACAGAACTGATGTTCTCTAAACAACCTTTAACCTTTGTCGTTTTCTTTCATTTTTGCAAACAAGTAGGGATGATTCAATAAATGGAAATTATGTCGAACAACAAATGGTAACTTGGGAAGAAATCGTGGAATTTAAAAGCTATCCATCACGAGTTTATGATGGTATAATTCTCATAATGCACGAGAGAGAGAGAGAGAGAGAGAGAGAGAGAGAGAGAGAGAGAGAGAGAGAGAGAGAGAGAGAGAGAGAGAGTCTGCTGGGTTTAAAAACTAAGTCCGAGTGTGAAAAACAACAAACATCAAAACAACGAAAGAGGCAATTCCATTTCATCACAGAGAACAACGAACAATTGGGAGGAAGGAACAAACACACGCACAAACAAATAAAACAATTAAAATGTTTATGCTATTATTGTCACTATCATAATCATTATCATCGTCGTCGTCAACATGAAGGACGCCAACTTGAAATGGCTACGAATTAGACATAAACTCACCACAAAGGCAACGGGGGATATACGAAGAGGCAATTGTGCTATGGATCCACTTCAATAATTTCCTTATGAGCCGTTCACCAATGTCCCCACCACCAGGAGACAGAGGGGCACACAACCCCAAATACCCCCCATACCCACCTCTCTCCAGCAAAACCCCACCCCCCTCTCTCTCACTCTCTCTCTCTCCCTTAAGGGGAAGCCATTTACCAATTGATGCTTGACCTTTGTCAGAAAGGCTCCTGGCTTGAAATAACCATGAACGCCGGCGGATGAAATATTCAAGGACCACTCCTTGATCCTTGATAAAACAGACAACTAAAACCGAATTCAAGAAAAGCTACAGGAGAGAGAGAGAGAGAGAGAGAGAGAGAGAGAGAGAGAGAGAGAGAGAGAGAGAGAGAGAGAGAGAGAGAGAGACCCCTAAGGCAATATGGCGACCGCTGCCGCCATCCATTTCGCATGCTTTATGAGTCGCCCTCTCATGGTTTAATCTGGAACGTGGAGGCAAATTTTATGAAAAGGGTCCGCGGCTCTGTGTTCGCTCTGCGACACAGATCCTTCGTGAATTATCCAGAGTCAGGGCGCCCCCCGCGAGTTGGCTTTCTTGGACTAACTCGTGTTGGAGTGCTAACCAATATGGAGGACGTTCGAGGGATAGAATACACACACGAACACCGAAGGATGAAGATTTGATTTGATTTATATCGATTTTTGGCATTACGCCAAGCACTGGGGCAACTAAGGCCATTCCTAAGACCTTAAGTAATGCCTACATTGCGCCGAATGAGGTGCACTGACGGCACTAGCCCCCTACGGGGCGAAGGATGAAGATAAAAATTAATATAAAAGAAATCACAGTGGATATTGACAAAGAACAAGCCCTGCGTATGTTTTATTCAATATACGTGGGCTGAATAGTACAGGAATTTACATTTTGTGATTACAGTCTGACTTCACAAGGAGTAACTTGCAAAATGTTTATGGACAGTTATACACCACAGGATGTTCACCTGCTCTGTTGTAACATAATAAGAATTCTGACAATAACTTCAATAACTTTAATTATAACTCTTCCGCTGCAGGTAAATAATATGAAACGTGCAGGAAGTAAGAGAAGCACAAATAACACTGAAAGTTAATGGCAAAATTGACTAAAATAAAACCAATGGAAAGGTTAAAAGGAAGACAAAGAGGATTAAAAATACGTATGAAAAGAATGACTGTGAGGTTATCCATCCCTACTTCAACCCGCATTTAAGACGGTTTATATATATATATATATATATATATATATATATATATATATATATATATATATATATATATATATAAACCGTCTTAATGCGGACCAGACCGTGAAAACGAAGAATTAGAGGCACTTCTTTAAAAATATTTACATTCTAAAAGTTGTAAGTAATTATTTGGTATAAGTGGAGGAACTCCTCGTCCCATCTTTTTGCTTTTAGTTATTTGGGATAACTGATAGAGCTTAGCAACTTCCCATCCTTTCAAGTACGTTTTCGTTAGTTGATGGTCGTATTTTGAAAAGCCAATACGTTCTGCAAGATCATACAGACATAAAGCCAATCTTTTCAAACTTTGTGTTGCACCGTGATCATCGTGACACCCACAGCCTGTGCATAAATCAGGTCAACTGTCTTTTTTTTTTTTTTTTACTATCTGAAAAACCTGTTAGCCCCCCTCCCCCCGAAAAAAAAATCGTGAAATTTAAACCATCGGAATGTTTTCCTCAAAAAAAAAAAACAAAAAAAAAAAAAAAAAAAAAAAAATTAAACAAAGGGATAATACCAGAGGTCTCATCTTCATAAATCGACCAACAGGCAGCAATTATGTATTTAAGCTAAATGTAACGTACCATGATTACCCCTGATGGGTAAATAAATACGTCCAACGTAATGTCTCTCCATCATGGAATGATCATTCCCACTGACCCGTAAATAATGTTCATTCTGACTGGCAATTTCCCTCTGATGTATTATAGCCCGGTACGGTAAATCCGGTGATATACGGGACAGCGCGACTGTGAAATAATCCTCTGTT
>NC_061108.1:126736459-126741459 GCF_015104395.2 Macrobrachium nipponense
AGCAAGCGAATGCCCGGCACTTGCACAGAACCAGTACAAAAAGAGGCATGATTCAGTGGCAAAAGCCCTCCACTGGAGCCTGTGCAAGAAACATCAGCTACCTTGCAGTAATAAGTGGTACGAGCACCAACCAGAGGGAGTGATAGAAAACGATCAGGCAAAGATCCTCTGGGACTATGGTATCAGAACGGATAAGGTGATACGTGCAAATAGACCAGACGTGACGTTGATTGACAAAGTCAAGAAGAAAGTATCACTCATTGATGTCGCAATACCATGGGACACCAGAGTTGAAGAGAAAGAAAAGGAAAAAATGGATAATTATCTAGACCTGAAAATAGAAATAAGAGGGATATGGGATATGCCAGTGGAAATCGTACCCATAATCATAGGAGCACTAGGCACGATCCCAAGATCCCTGAAAAGGAATCTAGAAAAACTAGAGGCTGAAGTAGCTCCAGGACTCATGCAGAAGAGTGTGATCCTAGAAACGGCACACATAGTAAGAAAAGTGATGGACTCCTAAGGAGGCAGGATGCAACACGGAACCCCACACTATAAATACCACCCAGTCGAATTGGAGGACTGTGATAGAGCAAAAAAAAAAAAAAAAAATAATAATAATAATAATAATAATAATAATAATAATAATAATAATAATAATAATAATAATAATAATAATGAAAATAATAAACAGAACACAGGATGCAACCCTGAACCACACACTATAAAAACCACCCAGCCGAATAGGGTGACTGTGATAAGAACCCAAAAAAAATAAATCCCCCCAAATAAATAAAAAATATAAGAAAATAAAATAAATAATAATAATAATAATAATAATAATAATAATGATAATAATAATAATTATAATAATAATTATAATAACAAATATTTTTACTATTGTTTCAGTAGTCGAAAGGGGCCACTGATTCGAAACTTAAGCTTCCAAATAAAGGTGGTTTCAACCTCCCACAGCAGACCCCACACTGCAGCAGTAACCGATAACAATAGAGAGCCAGTGATTTTTCATCGCCCTGCGAGAGACGTGAACCCGCGAACACCTGCGTGGCATGCCACGACACTAACCACTATGCTAGCAGACCAGCTAATAATAATAATAATAATAATAATAATAATAAAAGCATTCCCATATTCCGGTGGCTTTTCTCTCTTAGGGAGTAAAGTTTCTCTCAGCCAAGAGGAACAAGGCGTGATCCGATCTCCAGCATACATGTGCAAAATTTTCCCTTAACACATAAATTGTACACATTATATTCCTAACTTTTAACGTAAATTAAAATCTGCTAAAATGTATACGCTATATTTTATTAGAAATAACTGTTCTGTGCTGTTTAACAAGTACATTATTTATTTTTTACATTTTCATTGTAATAAACAAGTCATAATTATCCTATCCAAAAATTCCTGCATCTTTAACTCAACACAAAACACCTTTGTCAAACCTTTTTAGGCTCTCCCATAGAGCTTACCTACACCCCCAACAAGAACAACAAAAACAAAGTAGTTTGTATGCTTACTCCCCGAGTAAGCGAAAAAACTGACGAAATCTTTCCTCTGATTTGCGTAAAACCAAGGCTTTTATCCGTCCACAATTTCAGGCCACAAACGCGAAAATCACCTGTATCACAAAATGTGCTGAAATCAACTAGGTGGAAATTGCTTCCTCGATGCAGTGTTTACAGCATGGACAATTTGCATCGAGAAATATGCCAAGAGAGAAAAATCTTTGCTTGAACGGATTTGAAATTGAAGAAATAATTAAATAAATGAGTAATTGAATGCAGAAATAAATAAATAAATGAGTATCTGAATTTTGAAATAAATAAATAAATGAGTAACTGAATGAAGAAATGAATAAATAAATGAGGAACTGAATAAATTATAAAATAAATGAGTACATTAATAAAAATTAATAAATACACAAATAAAATTAATATATGAGTAAATGAACAAATAAATAAATTAGTAAATTAATGAATATATAATTGAGTAAATGAATTAATAAATAAATAGAGCAAATCAATATAAAGATGACAAAATGAATTATTAGATAAGTAAATGAATATATAAACAAATTAATTAATTAATCAATTAATATATGCGCAAATGAATATATAGAGATGAGTAAATGAATAAATACATAAATTAATAAATAAATTAGTAAATTAATAAATAAATAACTAAATGAGTAAATGAATAAATAAATATATATATGAGTAAATAAATAAATGAGTAAATTGATAAATTAATGAGTAAAAGAATTAATAAATAAATAAATAAATAAAATGAATAATGAATAAATAAGTAAATGAGTAAATGAATATATAAATAATGTGTAAATTAATAAATATAGAAATGCAAAAAATATTACATAAATGAGTAAATTAATATAAATGGGTAGATGACTAAATAAATAAATGAATAAATAAATAAATGGTTTATGAATACATAAATATATAAATGAGAAAATGAATAAATAAATATAGTAAATGAATAGCTAAATATATAAATGAGAAAATAAATAAATAAATAAATATGAGTAAATTAATAAATAATAAATAAATCAATGAGTGAGTAAAGAAATTAAATGAACGCAGGAAACATAATTACTGAAAGTCGGTAAAATTTAAATGACCCAAATTCTCGACAGGAGCATAAACAGCCAGCATTTATGAACAAGTAAAGTTCCCTCCATGATTAAGCCGACCCTCCTCAGATTGGCTATTGCAATATTTACTTTTTTTTCCCTCTTGACCCTTGACTTTCTGCGTTGAAAGCAACAAAATAAAATTGTTGTTTTCATCGACGGAGCGTTAATAAAAGGACGAGAGAGAGAGAGAGAGAGAGAGAGAGAGAGAGAGAGAGAGAGAGAGAGAGAGAGAAGTGAACAGTATGTTTGAGGTTTTTTCGCAACAGGAGTATCAATAATCAACTGGTTTTTTTTCACTTTAGAGAGAGAGAGAGAGAGAGAGAGAGAGAGGTGTTTAAGCCTCTTTCCCAAATAGAGTATCAATAATTTCAACTGTGTCTTTTTCACTTTTGAGAGAGAGAGAGAGAGAGAGAGACCTTACCTTACAGACCTTACAGTTCGTTCGGGTTGCCCCAGGTCCCTCAGTGTGAGGCGCCTCTAATGTCTACCAGAGAGTTGCTAGTACATCTTCCGGTATATTTTGCATCTTCCAATCTTGGATGGTCTGGGATGCAGTTTAGATATTTGTCGAGCTTATTCTTAAACACATCTACGCTCACTCCTGATATATTCCTCAGATGAGCTGGCAACGCATTGAATAGACGCTGCATTATCGATGCTGGTGCGTAGTGGATTAATGTTCTGTTGCGTCCTTATTTAAATTATTTTTCCTGGTAATAGTTTTGGGCACTATTAATCTACCTCTGCTTGCTCTTTCTGATATTTTTAGTTCCATGATATTTTCTGTTATTCCTTCTATCTGTTTCCATGCCTGAATTATCATGTAGCGTTCTCTTCTCCTTTCTAGACTATATAATTTTAAGGATTGTAGTCTTTCCCAGTAGTCTAGGTCCTTAACTTCTTCTATTCTAGCTGTAAAGGACCTTTGTACACTCTTTATTTGTGCAATATCCTTTTGATAGTGTGGGTACCATATCATATTGCAATATTCAAGTGGACTACGAACATATGTTTTATAAAGCATAATCATGTGTTCAGCTTTTCTTGTTTTGAAGTGCCGTAACAACATTCCCATTTTTGCTTTACATTTTGCCAACAGAATGGCTATTTGATCATTGCATAACATGTTCCTATTCATCATCACACCAAGGTCTTTAACTGCTTCCTTATTTGTGATTGTCTCATTATTAGGTCCCCTATATGCATATAGCTTTCCTTCTCTGTCTCCATAATTTATTGATTCAAATTTATCAGAGTTAAATACCATCCTATTACCTCTGCCCAATCATATACTTTGTTAAGGTCTCTTTGTAGAGCGTTCCTATCTTCATCACAAGTAATTTCACTACTTATTCTTGTGTCACCAGCGAAACTACTCACTACCGAATCCTTAACATTACTGTCTATGTCTTCAATCATAATAACAAACAATATTGCAGCTAGCACCGTACCTTGTGGCACACCGGATATTACCTTGGTTTCATCCGATTTCTCATCGTTTGCAATAACTATCTGTTTTCTGTTGTGTAAAAATTCTTTTAACCATCTTCCTACTTTATCTACGATATTGTGTTTTCTAATTTTCTTTGCTAATATATTATGGTCTACTTTGTCAAAAGCTTTTGCAAATCTAGATAAACCACATCTGTTTCATTTCCGCTTTTCATATTTTTGAATATGTTCTCACGGTGGACTAACAGTTGGGTTTGTGTACTTTTTCCGGGTACGAAACCGTGTTGTCCTATATTAAACAAATTATTTTATTAAATGTTTCATAATATTTTTCTTCATTACCCTTTCATACACTTTCATAATATGTGATGTTAGACTCACAGGCCTATAATTACTTGCCTCTAGTCTTGATCCACTTTTGAAAGTAGGGGTGATATATGCTAATTTGTGCTCATCCATAAATCTTGCCTGTATCTACACTTTGTCTTAATAATATTGCAAGTGGCTTTGCGATAGAATGAACTACTTTCTTTAACAAAATAGCAGGGACTCCATCCGGCCCTGCAGCAGCTCCATTTTAATTTCATTAATTGCCTGCACAATATCACTTCATTAATTTCTATGTCAGCTAAATATTCACTATTTTCGTCCCTTACTTCTATATCATTATCTTCATTATCTATTCTAGGGGTGAATTCTCTCTTATATCGTTCTGCAGTATGTTGCAAATTTCCTTTTTTCATTCGTTAATCTCCCTTCAATTCTCAGAGGGCCTATTTCTATTCTTCTTTTATTCATCTTCTTCGCATATGAGTACAATAGTTTGGGGTTTTGCTTTGATATTTAATAGGGTTTTTTCTTCAAGTCCCGTTTT
>NC_061108.1:126746459-126758959 GCF_015104395.2 Macrobrachium nipponense
CTCATTTGTTCGAGATTTCCCCGCCCCTAAAAAAAAAAATATATATATAAAGTATATATATATATATATATATATATATATATATATATATATAAATGTGTGTGTGTGTGTGTGTGTGTGTGTGTGTGTGTGTGTGTTCAAAACCTCCCCTCCCTAAACAAAATAAATAAAATATATATAAATAAGTAATATATATATGTATACACACACACACACACACACACACACACATATATATATATATATTAATATATATATATATATATATATATATATCATATATATGAAATAAATAAAATCAAAGGAATTCAGTAACCAAACTTAAAACATTAATGTCTCAGATGTTATCGAACTTCATTTGTTCTATTTAAGAAAAATGACATACAACAGGAGAAAATATGTTCGACTCACAAGCCCTAACCATAAGCATTTACTACCTAGTATATACACAGAACAATAATAAACTTCATCAATCACAATCAATAGTTGAGAGCTGAATCTTTCTTTCAAAAATGAGTCCAAATGAACACGATTGCTTGTAAGAAATAATAAAATTACTTTATGCCACTAAATAGTTTTCCTAATTTTCAAAATAATAAATCTGGAGATTTATTAAAAGACTTATCCAAAGGCAGCACTTCTATACTCTACTCTCACGATGAAACATATTATGAATTCCATCACATCAGCACAAGAATTTTAAGCATGCACACCTACGTGCAGCCCAATGTGAAGTTCAAACCTACCTAAACATTTCAGATATTTAAAAAAAAAATTTTTCAACATAAACGTTTTTGGAGTTGATCTATTTCCTTCTATCAACTCTGACCTGACCTGACTGTTACACTTGGCTCATCAGCATTTTCATAATCTACACACAGAGAGACATGGGCCATTAAAAATAATTACTAATTATGTTCCTAAATTTACATTTTTGCACCTGGTGGCACCTCCCACCGTCCCAACAAATTGGATGCACAGACATAATTTCCTAATCAACTCATTCATTAAGACCTCGTCATCTGATGCATAAGTTTCTTTGTACGAATATCTAAATTTCAGTAACTTAAAGTTCTATATGCAAAGTGAACCTTGCTCCCAATCTAACATCCAAATAACAAATGATGCAGATAGGTAGTAGAAAGCGTATGTTATTACAAAGAGGAAAATTTTAAAGCTGAATCTATTCTTCATTTTTACATCTCTATACCAACGTTATAGTTCCACTACCCACTAAAAACCCTATTCACAAGTTGGCAACTCTAGCACAAATCATTTAGACAGGTGGTAAATAATGTACGTAGATAATGCTACAACATGAAATGAAACTTCATAACACTAACCTTACCTTTAAGTTCAGACCCCGACAATACAAATATTGTATAAAAAAAAAAATACAAACATGAAAAAATCAACAATTCACGAAAATACATCAATACGCACAAAACGACACACATTATAAAGAGAAGATTCATGGAAATATCACACATATCAATCAATACCAAGACCTACCTGAAGAAGGACCACATGAAATATTAACTAGGGAAAACACATCAGTACTCACGTGCCCCTGAAAAAAAATTGGAAAAAGTCATTTAATGTCAAGTTTAGAGATTTTTTTATCATTTGTAATTATGTGCTCAAGTTTAACATTGTAAATACACTGCCCCTAACTTTAATCCTCTAAGGACTTCTGGGAATTGTGTTTGAAAGACCAATGTATCAGTTCATGGGTACACAGGAAACACACAAAAAAGCAATTCATGGGTACACAGGAAACACACAAAAAGCAGTTCATGGGTACACAGGAAACACACAAAAAAGTAGTTCATGGGTACACAGGAAACACACAAAAAAGTAGTTCATGGGTAAACAGGAAAACACACAAAAAAGCGGTTCATGGGTACACAGAAAACACACAAAAATCAGGCCATGGGTACACAGGAATCACACAACAAAAATGGAACACAAAAAAGCAGTTCATGGGTACACAGGACACACACAAAAATCAGTGCATGGGTACACAGGAAACCCACACCAAAAATGGAACACAAAAAAGCAGGGCAGAGATAGCGGTTAATTCAATCTTAATCAATCAGGGTTTTTCTCCGTGTTTTTTTAAATGCTGGAAAGAAGATTCTTAACAACCTTCATTATTCATGAATGGACGCCACTCGCGATCTTCCAAAAAGAAATACATGCAAAATCAATATTAATATAATGCAAGAAAATATCTAATTGCACTATTGTGTCTTTTTATGAATACTGGAAATGATGCAACGTTTCAATATAAGGATAAGTCCATTTCATGTTCTAGTTGCAATCAGATGCAACTTGAACAAAAAATCAAAATTGTGTCGACTAAAATCAAAGCAAATAAAAATGAAACTTGATTTTGGACCGATGACGAGGATCTTCTAATACATCAGCGGTTTCCCAATGACATATAGCACGGATTGCACCAGTGTCATGACTTGACTCGCTTTAATAAACAATTTCATGCCAGATTTTCTGTCTCGCAGAATGAGATATCACCGCAATAAAATTCCGCATCGAAAGGGACTGAGGGATACGAATGAAGCCATAAGCCGATGCTCATCTGAAAGTTGAATATAAAAGTTCTCTCTCTCTCTCTCTCTCTCTCTCTCTCTCTCTCTCTCTCTCTCTTATACAGACATACACACACGCATATATATGTGTGTGTGGTTGTACATGCAATATTGTATTTACTACGCTTTTCCTAGTGTGTGGGGATGACAAAAATATTCTTTGTAAGTATCATGTCCTTTTTTTGAGGTACATTCGAATAATTAAAATCAGGATATAGATGCCATAATGAGAGTTCTATACATGAAAGAAACGATAAAAAGACAAAGGCTATACAAACCATAAATAGCCACCGTGAAATTAATTTATCTCTCCAATTAAGAGTCTAGGGAGCGCGCTGTCATTAGACATCACTCCTAATAGGGCAGGATGTTGAGTTCTGACCATAAAAAGAGAAGGAGGTATTTGGACACAAAGTGATAATCCAAGACTGATTGAGTATTATTAGGGTTTATATACTGCTCCTTTTAATGGAATCTGTACTTAAGTGTCTCTTCATGGACGCTAGTATCCACTACAACCAGCCCCCCCCCCCCCCCAACACCCCGCCCCCGGTCTTCCACAAGTATTCTTCCTCCAAAGTTTGTACTTCTTTTTGTCAATCTTAAGAGACTTTTCCCTGCACCGGTTTTCCACTCAGACAGAATGTATGCATCGCATAGGCAATCGAATATCTAGAGATGATTGTTATCATTTAAGGCATACTCACATAATGATCAAATATAGCTTGACTCCAATCAAGAAACAAGTAAAAAATGCGCCGAAGTTTCCTCGGCGCAATCGAGTTTTCTGAACAGCGTATGAGCAGCGGCACATCAAACTTTCTGACACGGCCCGGTGGTGGCCTGTCCTTTATCGATGCCAGACGCACGCACGATCATGGCTAATTTTAACCCTAAATAAAATAAAAACTCCTGAGGTTATAGAGGGCAGCAATTTGGTATGTTTGATGATTGGAGGGTGGCTGATCAACATACCAATTTGCTGCCCTCTAGCCTCAGTAGCCTTTAAGATCTGAGGGAGGTCAGAAAAATGCACGGACGGGCAGACAAATAGCCATATCAATAGATTTCTTTTACAGAAAACTGATAAAACGTATTCAGAGATTTACACAAACTTAGCACTCAAATACCATGTGTACGTTTATACATTAGTGCTTTTATAATCAATGAATATGATTATCTTTATAACAATCCTAGACCACCATTAAGTTGCTCAGGAAACGACCCACCAAAATCGGGCAGGAATTGAGAAATACAAAGCAATGAAGACCAGATAATACTGACAGCTCAAAACTCACATAATTGTTACGTGGAAAGCTTTGCATGAACTCCAAATAATCGTACGAAATTCCGTCAAATAAACCAAACCATTTCAACGCCATCGCTGTAGATCTGGTCCACTATGAAATGAATTTCTTTTTCACTTTTCCCCAGTAAAAAAAAAAATACTAGTTCATTTTATCTGTTATTCCGGTTGCTAGTTTGAAGAAAAATGTTCTCACGGTTTTTGAGAATTCTTTGACAGGCATTTTGTTGCTTTCAAACTGCAGTTCACGAACATTTTTTCAGATGGGATGGTTTCTTTTCTTTTCGAGTTTAGTTTATATTATTCTCTTTTCAATACTTTTATAGGTGCTTTAAAAGTATCGATATAGTTCACATATTTTTTTGTACATTTTCTGTAGACTTTGTTTTTCATGGCAAATATTCTCTTTTATGTAAGAGATTCCATGCATTGAGGATTCATGGCATTTAATTCCAGGATATTCATATATTCCTAGCGTCAACTACGATGCTGCTAATTAACATTCAAACATTTAACATTCAAACATTTAAGGAATGACGCTGCTATTACTGCATCTGATCGAGTCTACTGGGATTGGAGACATCTCAGATTTTTTTTCAACAGATTCAAATGAAAAGTACGTGCTCCTTGGGTATCTAGTTAAAATTATCGTATTATTCATTCTAAGAAATACAAGCGTTAGGAACTCTCTCTCTCTCTCTCTCTCTCTCTCTCTCTCTCTCTCTCTCTCTCTCTCTCTCTCCACAATATAATATAAACATATATATGGGTGTGTATGTATTATGTATGTATGCATGCATGCATATATATATTTAATATACTGCAAGAGCCAGAAGGGTATAGTTAATCCAAGGGATCAGTACATAGTGATTTAGTTAATTTAATGCACACTCGTATATCGGGTACAATATAAAACGAAAGCCAAGGAGGACGTCGTAAAGTAAAACCAGAGTATAGATTGAAAAAAAAAAATAATAAAGAAAAAGAGTGAAGAAGTAACAGCAACCAATAAGCCCAGCCAAAGAGCAACCAAGTGCTCCCAGGGCAAAAATCGCACTTATAAGAACAGCCCCCCCGCAAAAAAATAAAATAAAATAAAATAAAAATAATAAATAAAAACGGTTGAAAAAAGAAGATACGTAATACTGAACTCTTAAACGAAAGCCTTCGTAATCCAATTGTCCAGCCTGTACTCAAACACTGAATATTGAAAATAACGCCTGAATTTACTTTTACTACGCTACTAGATTTCGTTATGTTACTTTTGATGACATCTTTACCAAACAATACCGACCTGGAATTTTTCCAGTCAATATGATTTGTTCGTATGCAAGAAAGATCGTTGGACATACTTTCCTATAGGGCCCCGTTCTAAGTTGATTTATTCTGCCTGTCAGCATTTTACCAGAATAAATTCGCTCTTACTTCCTGAAATACCACAGCTGTAGTCACTCTGTAGTAGGCCTTAAAGAACTGTATATTAAATACACGAGATCGCTTCGCAGTGCATCTAATTATGTGTGTGGTGTGTGTGTTATATATATATATATATATATATATATATATATATATTATATATATATATACATATATATAATACATATATATATATATACATATATGTATAGATGTGTGTATGTGTGAATTCGATCTTAAACGAATTTTGTAGCTTAATGAGTATATATACATATATATATATATTATAGATATATATATAGATATATATATATATATATATATATATATAATATTATTATTAGAGATATATATTATGTGTGTGTGTATAAATATAGGGAGAGAGAGAGAGAGAGAGAGAGAGAGAGAGAGTCGTATATTTCTATATATCATCTAGTCTGACGCTGAACAAATAACATCAGGTCTGTAGTGACGTAACGCAAGTTAGTAAAAAAAAAAAATATCGTAAAAATAATCACAAACCGTAAATTACTCCCATAAAATGCATCCACAATATTCATTAAAGAACTGATGAGGACTTGTAATTAACCGAATATCCTCTGTGAGGCAGGGAAGGAAGAGATATTGCATAAAAAATAAAAAAAAGTCTGGACCCAGGTAATATCGGCTAAGTGTGAGGTACAGCCATTTTGGTCAATGGCTGTAACGTGCGAAGAGTTTCCCCTCATGAACGCGCTCTTTTGCCATAAACATAAACGCACACATCCCACCAACGAAAACATATGCAGTCGAAATGCGCGCTCACGCACATACACGCACACACACACACACACTAACGCAATAATCTTTTCAATCGTAATTTACGTTAACGGCATCAACATGTATCGTAAATGCAAACATATGGATATGGAAAAACAAATCCAGTTATGCATGGGTACATATATATATATAATATATATATATATAGATATATATATATATATATATATATATATATATACATTTAAATAAATCTATGCAGAGCTCTCGGGAATCCGTCAAATTCCTCTTTTATGGATAATACAAACATTTCCTCTAAAATAATCTGAAATGATAGAGGATATAAACTGATGATTAAAAGCGAACTAATAACAGACAGCATATTTACAATTACAAAGAACAAATGTACGAATCTCAATAAATGAAAGTTGATCACATCCCGGATATGAAGTCCTGTCAAATAAGACGGAAGTTCTCGATATGTTTGTCTGTGCGTTGATTACTTTGGTCAGACTCGTGCAGTGACAAAATGGGAGATGAGCACTCTGCTAATATCAACTCCTTTCCTACCAATCGCTCTAATGCCACTTGGGATTTTCCCTACTTGCAAAATAGCAAAAAGGAAAATATCTGAGATTAATGAAGATGTAACTTGTACTTTCCTAAAATATAGCGTCCGCGATGTTTATCTAATCAGATAATACCAAACTTGAACCTCTGTTATCAATTTTTCTCCCTTTAATCTATTTCGTTTTGTGGTTCATCTTATCTTTTATCTATCCCTTTGTTTGTCTGTTTAATTACCTAATTATTTCATTTCATTTATGACTTTATACCACATATAAGCTTACCAATAACATCTAAGAATTCCCTTCTTCGTAGCTACTGATTTACTAATCAAACAGACTGACATTGCATAGGAAAAACACTGAAGGTATTTCCAGATAACGAAACCAGTGATAACACATAAAAAATAGTATAAAATATTTGATTAATGAAGCCATGTACAAAAGGCCTATCAAAAAAAGGGCCGAATTATGAAAAGTTATTAGATCAAAGTAAATGAATTACCGGCGCTCTCTCTTTCTCTCTATATATATAACTCTATCAAAAACCTCATTAGCCTAATTGCCATTAACATCATTATCTACGAGCACTGCTAATTACACACTCGCTGTAATTATTAGGGATACGACGCATAATCCTTCCCTCCTATGATGTCGGCCCTGATCATAAGGGGACATTATTAGGATCTCAGTGCTACTTTTATTTCTGCTACCATTGCTGCTTTTACCGACTGCTACTGGGCTATTATTTGCTACTGAGTCACTATCAGGCTCTCAGTGCTACTTTTATTTCCGCTACCATGCTTTCTGCTATTATTTGTTGATGCATATCCGCTATCAGTGCTACTGGGCTACCATTGCTGCTTACCGACTGCTACTGCTATAGTGCTACTCTGAGTCACTATCAGGCTCTCAGTGCTACTTTTATTTCCGCTACCATTGCTACATTTACCTACAGCTACTGGACCATTATTGGGCTCTCAGTGCTACTTTTATTTCTGCTACCATTGCTGCTTTTACCGAATGCTACTGAATCATTATTAGGCCCTCAGTGCTACTTTTATTTCTGCCACAATTGCTATTTTTACCTACAGCTACTGGGTCATTATTGGGGTCTCAGGGATACTTTTATTTCTGCTACCATTGCTGCTTTTACCGAATGCTACTGGGCGATTATTGGGCTCTTAGTGCTACTTTTATTTCCGCTACCATTGCTGCTTTTACCTACAGCTACTGGGCCGTTATTGGGCTCTCAGTGCTACTTTTATTTCAGCTACCACTGCTGCTGTTTCAAGCAGGATAGTGAAGGAGCAGATGCTGTTTCAGCTGCTTTGTTGTTGCTGTTGTTGTTACTCGGTTCAACACCACTGCTGTTTCACAGATCAACCGGAATGTCATTCGGTTTAGGAGCAGCTGTTTTGATTGTTTGTGTGTTTTTACGCTGCATGGAACCAATGGTTATTCAGCAACGGGACCCACGGCTTTACGTGACTTCCGAACCACGTCGAGAGTGAACTTCCATCACCAGAAATACACATCTCTCACCCTTCAATAGAATGCCCGAGAATCGAACTAGCGGCCACTGAGGTGGCACGCCAACACCATACCGACCATGCCACTGTCAATCAATTTCTCACCTACTGAGCGTGCTTTTGTACTTTTAGTATTTGGAGTATGTAAAAGCATTTCACAATTATTTTCTTCACTTGGAATAACAATAACTTTCTGAATGGATTACTCTTTTATGGAAAACCTAATAATGGATGCATAGATAATGCAAAATCTTTTACCAATCAGTGATGTAGACACACACACACACACACACACACACACACACACACACACACATATATATATATATATACTATATATATATATTATTTATAAATATATATACACATATCTATATATTCCAGCTTGTTGGCGCGCATAGCACGCTGGAACCCGGGCCTGCTGTCTCCCCTATACCTACCCCGCCCCCACTCAGGGCGGACAAACAAATTTGCAGGAGGAGGGTGGTGGATGTCTCCCCTACCATCCCGTTCCTCCCCAACATACTACGCCTCAAGCGGGACAGACGAACAAGTTTGCTGGGGGTAAGGGGCTGTGTCATGTCTCCCCAACTGCCACCCGAAGATGCCAAACGAAAGTTGCTCCTCTTACATTTGCATTATTATTATATTATTATTATTATTGATTATTATTATTAATAAGTATGTATATTGTATACATATATTTATATGTAATTAATTGATATATATATATATATATATATATATTATATATATATGTCTTTCTGTATACACATACATACATACATACATACACACACACACACACACACACACACATATATATATATATATATATATATATATATATATATATATGTCTATCTGTATACACTTACATACATACACACGCACACACATATATGTATATATACATAATTGTGTAAACTTCGTCAACCTGCTTTCTCAACACATCCACTTGAAATGGCGGAGTGGAGAGAGAGAGAGAGAGAGAGAGAGAGAGAGAGAGAGAGAGAGAGATTAACAATTGGTGTTGCAGAACTCACTCAAATCCTCTATTTTCCAATTGTATTACTCTGGAAGCTGGCAGCGTTCTGCGTTAAAAAAGAAATGACGGGAAAAAATAGGACGGATTTTTTCCTAAACCGTTACCGAGCATTTTGTTGTTGTTTTCAAAGTACAGTGCCCGGGGAAATTTTTTTACATATACAAAAAAGCCGGATATTTTTATTTCCGATTACGCATTTATTTAATATTTACTTTTACAATTGTTCTCAAAAGTATTAATATGGCCTCTGTTCTTTTCAGAACTCCCACTGTTGATCCTTTGTAGTTTTTATTTTTTACTCACTCCTTTTTATCCCCGTCTAACTTTCTATATCCCTCTTTTTTTTATACTCTGTTTTTTTCTCTTTTACTTAAGAAACAGAATTCGGGCGAGCAGCAGTAGACGCATTTTTGCGCTAAGATGACTGACCTAACAAATAAATAACTCGCTTTACGCCATCCAAAATATCAGTCATTATAAGGTAAGTATCACGATTCACACTGATAATTACAGAAATGTCTTAACAAAAAAAAAAAATTTATAAAATAATTAATAAATATGAAACATGAAGATTCTTTCACCTATCAATTTTCATTGATTTCTCAATCCAAATCCTATTATATATTATTTTCCATGGTATATCAGGCTGTGTAATTACCTTAATTGTTATTGTATTTGGAAGCCAAAGGGTTCCAATAGGGAAAGAACTCCGGTACAGAACAGGAAACTGACAAGCAAGGAATAAACAGCGGATTTTAAAATCACAAATAAAAAAAATGGGATAAATAACAGCATAATTGAGACAAATACCAAATAAACTATGAAAACCACTTGTACCAACTTTGAACTTCTGAAGTTCCAACGATTCATCAGCTAGAGGAAGATCATTCCACAACCTGATCACAAGACACAACATTTCTACATTTACATTTCACATTCTAAAAAAGTTCTTCCTATTGATGTTCAACCCTTTATATAACACCTTCCGCTTGGAACAGCTTATCTGATTCAGCAATGTACTATAATTCCACATTTTCTCACTGGAGCAACTTATCCATCATCTTGTATACTGTATATGACAAGAAATTCTATGAAACTCCATCTAAAACCCATCTCTTTTTTTCCTTCACTGACATTTCATTTCCTTATCCAAGCACTTGCTTTTATTCCTTCACTCTATTCCCTGTTAACCACCTACTGCATACATACATACATACATACATACATACATACATACATACATACATACATGCATACATATATATATATATATATATATTATATATATACACACACACACACACACACATATATATATATATATATATATATATATATTATATATATAATATATATAGATATAAGTACATAATCCATCCTGGAATCTTGCATACTCCACTGCAAAGCCTGTAACCCAAGCCCATTGTCAATCCATCTTCTCCTTGCATGCTATTCTATCTTCCTTTTTTATCAAACTCACTTGTCTTTATAACATTTATAGATATATTTCCCCATAAACTAAATCTTTCATCACCTTAGCTCACTCTTCAACCAAACACTGATCAGTTTCACTTCCATCCATCCCTTCCATCTATTTTGATTAACACAAAATCAAAATACCCATTTCATAAACTATTCCAGCTTTCCCGAGTTTAGCAAACTATAAAGAATATCAATTTCCAACATTTAAAATACACTTCAACAAGATTTTCACAATCATATGTTCTCCAATAGCTGTATACCAACCATAATTGCATGAAAAATCGAACATTTTTCTTTTAAACGCGCGCGTGCACGCATGCATACACACACACATACACATACATACATACATACATACATACATACACACATGTATATATATATATTTGTGTGTATGTATTTATGTATATGTATATATACACATATAGTTTGTGTGTTTCACTGATTTCTCTGACAGTGATAACGTAATAAATAGTATGGAGGAGCAATTCAACTACTACAACACAACAGCAATAAACAAACAAACAACGAACATCATCTCTCCTCATCTCTCAGGAACAGGTGCGTATGTACGAAGCAATGAACAGCAGACTATTTATGATGATCTTTACAATGGCACTGACATAGGAGTCGGGGGTCTACAATGAGCAGTTGTTAAAGACTGAACAGATAAATGAATGAGAGAATAAACGTAGATTATAACAGTAGACAAACAAATTTTCAATCCTCATTAACTAACTGGAAAAGCAAATCACCTTCACTTTAAGGATAAATCTTTTATTCGCATTTTAAAACAAGTACAGAATGCGCCCAGGTTTTTTCGGCGCAATCGAGTTTTCTGTACAACGTATAATCAGGACTACCTGAAATAGATCTATCTTTCCGTGGTCTCGGTATAATGCTGTATGAGCCTCGCCAGACGCACGATTATGACTAACTTTACCCTTAGATAAAATAGAAACTACTTAGACTAGAGGGCTGCAATTTGGAATGTTTGATGATTGGAGGGTGTATGATCAACATATACATTTGCAGCCCTCTAGCCTCAGTAGTTTTTAAGATCTGAGGGCGGACGGAAAGAGAAAGCCATCTCAATAGTTTTCTTTGACAGAAAACTGAGAAGCAGACAGACATTGGAACGTTTCTGAATGTAGAAAAAAAAAAAAAACACTTTTCTTTCCTTTTGTATTCAGTCTCCGCTTACGGAGTAAAAAAAAAAAAAAAAAACTGTCGGACTAATATAATGGTTCTTAAAAATGAGAATGAAACATTTTCCTTGAGCAATCGCTAATTGGCATTCCCAGCTGTTTAATAGATACAAAACCTTTCCACCAGCTTGAAAGAATCAAGAAGTAGAAGAGAGGGATAATTATATACATACACACACACACACACACACACACACACACATATATATATATATATATATATATATATATATATATATATATATAATAATATATATTATTCGTGCAATTTTACCAATTTTTTCCCAACAACGAATTTTTAAATTTTCTGTACCTTGTGTTACCTCTAATGCTAATGTTTTGAAGGCAAAGACAGTACAGGGTTAATAAAGAAGCGTCTGATAGTCGTATATCTTAGTTTTACCGGACCACTGAGCTGATTAACAGCTCTCCCAGAACTGGCCGGAAGGATTAGATAGTTTTACGTGGCTAGGAACCTATTGGTTACCTAGCAACGGGATCAACAGTTTATTGTGGGATCCGAACCACATTATATCGAGAAATGAATTTCTATCACCAGACATAAATTCCTCTG
>NC_061108.1:126761459-126763959 GCF_015104395.2 Macrobrachium nipponense
TGAGGGTTACATAACAGCTTCAGAGCAATACAGGAAAAACACTGTAACGTAATTTAGGATGACTGAAGTATGGCAGAGGTAATGACAGAGTTTCGTATTATTAAATACAAAAAGGAAAAAAAAATAATAGATTTAAAAAGATTTAAAGGAAAACAAGATACAGCCATTTCAAACACGCAAGCAAAGAAAGCTACACACGTTTAACCCACCCCCCCCCCCCCCCCCCCCCCCCCCCCCCCCAACACACCTCACACCTCACACACACATATATATTTATATGTGTGTGCGTGTAATATATATATATATATATATTATATATATATATATATATATATATATATATCAAACCCTATATGACCTCGTGGTTTTGTAAGACCTGTTTTGGTTCTTTTACCTTGCAAATAATGTTCTATCAATAGTTTTAAAAATTTCAGAAAATAATTTTATGTACTTGATATTTCTAGCAGTACTTTACGCTATATTAAATACATTATTGTAATATTTTCATATTCTTTACTATAGTTCTAGACTTTACGACCTGACGGTTCTGGCAGTCTCTGGGTTTATCACTTCACAGCTGTAAACGCAATTTCTGACCTGAATTCACAATATGAAAGCAGTGTGTGTAGGTTGTCTCTCTCAGTGGCGATCGTTTCTCTGCAATCGTCTGTTTTCACTCTGCCTGCTTAGCCACCCTCAATGAGTGCAATATGAAACAATCAACTGGAATTCTAGAGAAAATGTGCTACAAGAGAAACAACATAAATCAGAATATTTATATGAAGTAGCTGACGATTTTAATTCTCCCAGAAAAATCTTCTCACAATGGATGACGCTGATCTGACGGAGGAGCAACGACAATAATTTGCAGTTTTTTCGACCATCTGAATTTCCACGGTCTTAAGTGAATTTCACAGATGAATAACAAATGACTTACATACATTATTGTGAAAGCTAATGGATGGATCGACAGTAAGCAATAGTATACAACCTTTGAGGTAGATGATTCAAGACATGACCGACCAACGGGAAAATAATACCTTGGAGGCAAAGGATCTTAAAATGTTAAGTTCCAGGGTCTGTTCGAAAGTTATTCCAAATTTAACTGTCAGTTCTTAAGGGAAAAATCCTACTGTTCGTTCAGGAGATAATCATGACTTTAGCGAGCATCATCAGAGTTCCAGAGAGAATATTCACACATTTTGTCCATCGAGGAAAATCGAGATAATGTGTTATTATTAGCTTCTCAAAATGGAAAACGCTGTTGCTGTCAGCCTCAACATACAATACTGTCATGGGTAAAATACGTGGAGTAGTTTGTTTGTTTGCTTGTTTGTATGGTGTTTATACGTTGCATGGAACCAGTGGTTATTCAGCAACGGGACCAACGGCTTTACGCGACTTCCGAACCACGTCGAGAGTGAACTTCTATCACCAGAAATACACATCTCTGACCCCCTCAATGGAATGGCCGAGAATCGAACTCGCGACCACCGAGGTGGCAGGCCAAGACCAAACCGATCTTGCCACTGAGGCGCTCATGTAGTCTGTTGCGTAAGAGCAGACTCCGACAAAACAAAGCGTTTCCTATGTATAATTCATCTCGCACCGGGATCTGGCTGTGTTTATATAAATATTTACAATAATTCGGATACTGTATCTTTCTATAAACAGCTTCCTGGGACCTTCCTTCTCGATACAAGCGGTGGCTTCCTTTGTACACACAAATGTACAGTTATGACTTACACCTTATTCCAGGGCACTACACTTTATTGAGCTTAATGCTGCCATCCAAAAACTTGATTCTTATTTCCGCATTCTGTTGATATTCCAGATATTACCAAATTCCCCATTATCATATGTCGTCAATTCTTTTCACTATAAAGTTAAAAAGGCATTTGCACAGTACTTCTGATGTCGATGCTCTCAATTTTTCTGATATCGATACTCTCAAATTTTCTGATATCGATACTCAATTTTTCTGATATCGATGCTTGTTCAATTTTTCTGTCGATGCTCTCAATTTGGTTGATGTCGATGCTCTCAACTTTTCTGATGTCGATGCTCTCAATTTTCAATGCGACTGTCATAATACTTCATAGCATCAAAAGCCATTATTCTAGTTCCTATGACTTGCAATGATGTTTATCTATGTGAGTGATTATTTGATTGTTATAATACCTTTATTCATTTCCAATTATCTGTCCCGTTTTTTCATCTTTCATAAGGGGCTTTGTCATTCTATGGTAGCTAGTTTCCCATGGAGAAAGATATTCATCTTTGAAAATCGCGTAATATATGCATGTATATACATACACACTTATTTATATATGAGAAGATCCGAGTCGATTCCCCACTCTGCCAACGCGGAGTCAGAAGAATTTATTTCTGGTGATAGAAATCCATTTCTCGATGTGGTTCGGATCCAACAATAAGCTGTAGTGGGCCCCGTTGCTAAGTATCCAATTGGTTCCTAGCCATGTAAAAATATATCACATCC
>NC_061108.1:126768959-126823959 GCF_015104395.2 Macrobrachium nipponense
AGGCAAGAGTAAGCAGTACAGTACCTTTTCACCAGGCAAGAGTTACCAGTACAGTACCTTGTCACCAGGCAAGAGTAAGCAGTACAGTACCTTTTCACCAGGCAAGAGTTACCAGTACAGTACCTTTTCACCAGGCAAAGTTACCCGTACCAAGTACCTTGTTTTCACCAGGCAAGAAAAGTAAGCAGTAAACGAACCTTTTCACCAGGCAAGGACCAGTACAGTACCTCACCAGGCAAAAGTACCGTAGGTACAAGACTTGTCACCAGGCAAGAGTAATCAGTAAAGTACCTTGTCACCAGGTAAGAGAAGAGTAACCAGAATCAGTACCTTTTCACCATGCATAGGTACCAGTACAGTTTCTTGTCACCAAGCAAGAGTTACCAGTACAGTACCTTTTCACCAGGCAAGAGTAAGCAGTAAAGTACCTTGTCACCAGGCAAGAGTAAGCAGTAAAGTACCTTGTCACCAGGCAAGAGTTACCAGAATCAGTTCCTTTTCACCAAGCAAGAGTTACCAATACAGTACCTTGTCACCAGGTAAGAGTTACCAGAATCAGTACCTTTTCACCAGGCAATAGTTACCAATACAGTACCTTGTCACCAGGCAAGAGTTACCAGAATCAGTACCTTTTCACCAGGCAAGAGTTACCAATACAGTACCTTGTCACCAGGCAAGAGTAAGCAGTACAGTACCTTTTCACCAGGCAAGAGTTACCAGTACAGTACCTTTTCACCAGGCAAGAGTTACCAGTACAGTACCTTTTCACCAGGCAAGAGTAAGCAGTACAGCACCTTGTCACCAGGCAAGTTACCAGAATCAGTACCTTTTCACCAGGCAAGAGTAAGCAGTAAAGTACCTTGTTACCTTGTCACCAGGCAAGAGTTACCAGAATCAGTACCTTTTCCACAGCCATAGTTTTCAGCACAGTATTGTCACCAACAGATACAGAGTACCGTCACCAGAGTTTTACAGTAGTACCTTGTCAGCAAGAGTATGCAGTAACGTACCTTGTCACCAGGCAAGAGTTACCAGAATCAGTACATTTTCACCAGGCATAGGTACCAGTACAGTACCTTGTCACCTAGCAAGAGTCACCAGTACAGTACCTTATCACCAGGCAAGAGTAAGCAGTAAAGTACCTTGTCACCAAGCAAGAGTTACCAGTACAGTACCTTTCCACCAGGCAAGAGTAAGCAGTAAAGTACCTTGTCACCAGGCAAGAGTTACCAGAATCAGTACCTTTTCACCAGCCATAGGTAACAGTACAGTACCTTGTCACCAAGCAAGAGTTACCAGTACAGTACCTTATCACCAGGCAAGAGTAAGCAGTACAGTACCTTTTCACCAGGCAAGAGTTACCAGTACAGTACCTTGTCACCAGGCAAGAGTAAGCAGTACAGTACCTTTTCACCAGGCAAGAGTCACCAGTACAGTACCTTTCACCAGGCAAGAGTAAGCAGTAAAGTACCGTGTCACCAGGCAAGAGTAAGCAGTAAAGTACCTTGTCACCAGGCTAGAGTTACCAGAATCAGTACCTTTTCACCAGGCATAGGTACCAGTACAGTACCTTGTCACCAAGCAAGAGTTACCGGTACAGTACCTTATCACCAGGCAAGAGTACCAGAGTAACAGCTGTAGGTTGCATCTGTGACTGGGCCTTTGGCATATGTCGCAGGTAAAAGTTGCCAGTTGGTCATTTTCCCTCTGGTCAAAAGCTATGGGGAACTGAAAAATCACCACAGCGCTGTAGCAACGCCATCTTGAATTGATCTCAATTCAAGATGGCGTTGGCTGTAGTGACTCAGTGAACATTTCAGTTCAAAATACCACAATATCAGGAAAATAAAGATCAAGAATCGGTTTCAACGGCGGCAATAAAAATCCTTTGTGTTGATATTGATTTCAAATGATTTACTGAGCTATTACTACGTTATGTTATATTAATGATTTTTTTGCATGCTTTTAATATATATGGGGTGTTCTATGCCTTTTAATGAGCATCTTTTCATAAACGATAATTGTCTCTTGCAGATACTTACATACTTGTTCATTTATTTATATATATATATATATATATATATATATATATATATATATATGTGTGTGTGTGTGTGTGTGTGTGTTTGTGTGTGTGTGTGTGTGTATACAATAAAATTCGGAACACGTTCTTATACATTATAAATACTACTCACTAAAAAGGCATAGAATGCCACACGTATTCAAAACAGCATACAAAAAAAAAAACAGTAAGTATAGTATAACCTAGGACGAGCTGTATAAATCATTTACAATCAATATATTATAATAAAAAAAGTGGTTTAGTCGTGGAAACTGATTCTCTCCCCCGGGACGAGACCCATAATCATTTGCAATCAAATATTATAATTTAAAGAAAAGAAAGGGTAGTTTATTGCCTCCGTGGAAACTGATTCTCGACCCGTAATTTCCTACGAGAGTGTAATATTTTTAAACCGAAATGCTCACCGAAAGCTTTTGGTCAAAGAAAAAATGAACAGTTGGCAACTTTTACCTCAGACATATGCAAAAGCCCTGGTCACAGATGCTACCTACAAATGTTGTTACTCTGGTATGTGCACTGATGCTGGTAACTCTTGCATGGTGAAAGAGAATGACTCTAGAATTAAGAAATGATTAATCAAATTCTGGATTACTGTTACAATTTCATTACACGAACTCAGGAGTTCATGTTACTTTCATATATATATATATATATATATATATATATATATATATATATATATATATATATATATATATATATATATATATATATATATATATATACAGGAAGTTTTGTTCTTTTATAATTTTGACATTGTTGAAAATAGACCTTTTATTATATATATATATATATATACTATATATATATATATATATATATATAATATAAGGTATATTTTCAATAATTTCTAAATTACAAAAATAAAACTCCCTGTTGAATAACAAAAGGAAGTTCCATTTTTTATGACTTTTTTTCTAATTTAATGAAAAAAAATGTGAAAGTGTCTTTGTACATTGTCAATCTAAATAAAACTATTAAAAGCTCATTCTTCAAATGAAACATGAAATCCCACTTATTCCTATCATTTCTCTCACAAAACATTCTGTGTGAACATATTACTGACTTAATAATAATAATAATAATAATAATAATAATAATTCATTCTCGAAACTCAATACACGCCTGACAAAAACTCTCTAATATTAGCGACAGTAAGGAAATGTGACTCATCACATAATTAGGTTACTGACCTTATAAAACACAACCCCTAAGTGATCACAAAAATAGCAACCGCGTCCGTTCTATTATATTCTCTGACGTGCTTCACCTCTCTCCTCTCTCTCTCTCTCTCTCTCTCTTCTCTCTCTCTCTCTCTCCCCTGTAACACTGAGCTGTGCTGCTCTCTGCCTCTCAATTAGCAAGGAAACCTGCTCTTTTTACATCCTACAAGAATTCTTAGCCATTTTCTTTCCAGACCTTATTTCATTCGCAGGTGCAAATTGTTTTGGAAAAGTAAAACATAGTTACAAGTAAAAGTGACTTTTTTTAGAGAGAAAGAGAAAAAGAGAGGGGCCTAATATATCAAAATATGAGTGCGCTACTTTCTTACAAAGGTTTGATAATGTAGGATACCATTTTCAGTATGGGAAATGTAAATTATCATGGTCTGTATTTCAAAAATAATGTCTCCGCCAACTGATATTTCAGTTTAAGGGAATAAGTAGACAGTAACCATTTTACGTAAAACGAAAACCAGACAAGAAATAATGGATGGAAACTAGAACTGAAGAGATACAACACATCCAATTGCTTGAACTTCTTCACATAAGTATATCTTAGTTTAACCAGACCACTGAGCTGATTAACAGCTCTCCTCGGGTTAGCCCGAAGGATTAGATATTTTTATGTGACTAGGAACCAATTGGTTACCTAGCAACGGGACCTACAGCTTATTGTGGGATCCGAACCACACTGTATCGAGAAATGAATTTCTCACCAGAAATAAATTCCTCTGGTTCCGCGTTGGCTGAGCCGAGAATCGAACTTCGGACCACCAGATTGGTAGCCGAGCGCGAAATGCACTCGGCCAACGTGGAACTACTACTTCACATATAAGATATGTGACACTTGGAATAAACTGACCCCATAAGCTGTAAACAGCAACAGTGTGGAAGAGTTTAAAAGAAAGCTAGACAAAATCATTAGGGCGCTATGAATGCACAATAAAACCTGCTCCCAGAGATAAGTGAGCACACGATATCTCCTCGGATGGACTAATAAGTCTCTGAGACTTCCTAATCCTTGTAACTCATTGTAACCTATAAACAGATCTCTATTATTTAACAAAGGTGCGCTTATGCGAATTCAGGATTTGATTTAGCCAGGAAAAATACAATCTCCATAAGTTTGGTAAACGACACCAAAAACTGAGTGACATTTCCAAAAGTGTATTAAGTAGAAAAAGAAAGGATACCTCAATAATCAGAGGACAAGACTCTTCGCTCTAATAAATTATGGAAAACTGATTAATTGATGTTAACTGTCACATTACTTTTGTGAAAGTTGGCAGGTTTTTCCTTTTGTTTGTTTGTATGGTGTTTTTACGTTGCACTGAACCAGTGGTTATTCAGCAACGGGACCAACGGCTTTACGTGACTTCCGAACCACGTCGAAAGTGAACTTCTATCGCCAGAAATACACATCTCTCACACCTCAATGGAATGCCCGTGAATCGAACTCGCGGCCACTGAGGTGGCAGGTCAAGACCATACCGATCACGCCACTGAGACGCTGATTTTTCCTTTTATTTCTCCGGTCATTACAAAAATGTCTGGCAAAAACATCAACGGTTACTGGATGACTTGATGGCTATTTGCATTCACGTCAGGATGTGTTTAGTATAAGCACTGCCGTAGCACTGCACTGAGGTTACAGACTCAAAATAGCCGATCTTAGGTCTAGCAGTATTAAAGCAGGATAAGTCACAAGCAACTGGCCAGTAAAAAAAATTTACTTGTGGATGTAGTGTCTTGGAATACCTAATCGCTTTCCAATGGTAAAACTCTCATTCTCCAAATGGAATCAAGGAACTTTTGGGCTGGGCGAGAGCCAACTGTGATATTATTATTATTATTATTATTATTATTATTATTATTATTATTATTATTATTATTTTATTATCATTATTATTATTATTATTATTATTCGACTGGGTGGTATTTATAGTCTGGGATTCCGGGTTGCATCCTGCCTCCTTAGGAGTCCATCACTTTTCTTACAATGTGCGCCGTTTCTAGGATCACACTCTTCTGCATGAGTACTGGAGCTACTTCAGCCTCTAGTTTTTCCAGATTCCTTTTCAGGGATCTTGGGATCGTGCCTAGTGTTCTTATGATTATGGGTACAATTTCCACTGGCATATCCCATATCCTTCTTATTTCTATTTTCAGATCTTGATACTTATCCATTTTTTCCCTTTCTTTTTCTTCAACTCTGGTGTCCCATGGTATTGCGACATCTATGAGTGATACTTTTTTCTTGATTTTGTCAATCAACGTCACGTCTGGTCTATTTGCACGTATCACCCTATCTGTTCTGATACCATAGTCCCAGAGGATCTTTGCCTGATCGTTTTCTATCACTCCTGGTTGGTGTTCGTACCACTTATGTGGTTTATGGTTTCATTTTTCGTATTGCACTTCCTACATATGGGAGATGTTATGTCCATCTATCGTTCTTTGAACATATCTGGTTCTTAGGGCCTGATCTTGTGCCGCTGTAATTTCATTGCAGTAATTTCGTTGTGGTAATTTCGTTGCAGAAATTCCATCGCATAGCAAATACATATTAGAGAATTTCAGTGCGAAATAATTACATTGCAATGCATTACATCTCACGGTAATTTCATCACATAACGATATGTACCATAAAATTTAAAAAGGGGGATAAAATCATTTTTTATCAAGAAAGTGTTTATTCGAATACTAATACATATTAATACATGGTAAGATAGTCGAGCAATTCTCGATTTTCATAATCGTTAACGATGCGTTGGATTCTAACGGCACTATCCTTATATACTATATATATATATAGATATATATATATATATATATATATATATATATATATATATATATATATATATATATTATTTTTTTTTTTTTTTTTTTTTTTTTACGGCGAGGATTGTCTGTACCAGCGACATACTGTTCCATTATAGCTTCATTTCTTGATTGCTCTTTTTTCAAAATATCTAGAAACTTCCAAATAGTAAGATGTGATGCGCTAACCAATTCGCTGAATGAACGAAGCCAACCTTCACAACAACTGTTTGTTTTAGAGGCACCTTGCCTGGCAACGTCGAAGCAATTCCATAAAATATGATCAAATCGAGGAGGTCGATGTCCTGAGCGACGGTTCGGGCGTCCAATCCAGTTATCATCCACGTATCTAAAACAGGCTGTATATTTTCAGGATAATCATTATTATCAATTAGGAATTCTAATGTGCCAACTCCATCTACGATAGGCACGAATGCAATTGAAGTAATCATGAGCACTTTTAATGCAAAATCTGCATCGCTCTCATACAACTGTTGTAGGCCATTCCTTTGAATAGACCGAAATATACATTGTGAAAAATGAAATAGACAACCTTTTTGAATCGAATTGGGAAAAAATTATCTAAAAGCATTAATTGCCGCGCATTCAAAATCGGTCATTATTTGTCCAGGTGATAATGTTGGCTCTAAGGTTTTTAGTTCTAGTAAAAGATTCTCGTAACTCTCTTCGGTTTGTTTAGCTATTAAAACATAAACAAGAGGCAAAACATCGCCATTCATTATGCCATAAATAGTGTACAGCTGTCTGAATAAAGGGGGTGTTGTTTGGAAAGTACCATCTGCATACTATTTATCTGCAGTGGCTAATACTTGTAAATTTCTTTGAGTTGAAAATATAATAATTCGGTCTACTCCATCATTGCTGTCAAAAAGAAGAAAGGGTTGATTTGCGTGTGTTACCATGTAGTCTGAAGGTATATTTAACTGGAATGAAGATGCAGGTTTCGCAGGGACTTGTGCTGCTACACTTCCAGCATTTCGAATATTCCTATTTAAATGCTGAGAGGTTGGTAGCTGACCAGCAACAGCTTGTGATACTCCAATGTATGCCTGGGTTTTTCTTTTGCAGTATTTATAACTTTAGTAGCTATAACACGAGCATCATTGCCTGCATGATTGTGTTCTCCAACTCGTTTTGTAATAGATTCTTGATTTGTATGAACTCTAGCCCGGCAATTAATTGTATAAACCTGATCACATTTCCAAATGGTATTTTCACCAGTTGTTCTCTCTCTCTCTCTCTCTCTCTCTCTCACACACACACACACAAATAGACAACCATTATCAATGAGCTTTTTCTTATTTCTTGAGCTTAAGACGTATTGAATAGCCATTTTGAGGGCTAAAACTAAAACTGAATAAAACTGTAAGTAACAATTTCTTATATAAGAAAAGTAGTAGACGTGGCTTGAGCAAAAAGCAGGTTGTTTAGAAATAATAAACTATCGGCCTATTGAACTATTGCTCTGAAATTACCTTGCGATGGGTAAAAAGCAGGTTGTTTAGAACTATTGAACTATTGCTCTGAAATTACCGTGAGATGTAATGCATTGCAATGTAATTACTTTGCACTGAAATTCTCTAATATGTATTTGCTATGCGATGAAATTGCTGCAACGAAATTACCACAACGAAATTACTGCAATGAAATTACCGGACACCCATTCCTTCAGTTTCCTTCTTTAGCTCTCCCCTTGTAGCCATTGCCACGTGTCATCGTGTCATCGCTGGCTAGTTCTTTAGTCTGTCTCATGTATTGTCCGTGCATTGGTTTGTTATGCCATTCCTCTGTTCTGCTTGTCTTTCTCCTGTTTCTGTATATTTGTGGGTCTTCGTCTACTTTTATCAGTCCTTCTTCCCATGCACTCTTGAGTCACTCGTCTTCACTGGTCTTCATATATTGCCCCAGCGCTCTGTTCTCGATGTTGCCGCAGTCCTCTATGCTTAGTAGTCCCCTCCCTCCTTCCTTTCGTGTTATGTATAGTCTGTCCGTATTTGCTCTTCGGTGTAGTGCTTTGTGTATTGTCATATGTTTCCTCGTTTTCTGATCTATCCAGCGAGGTTCTGCCTTCGTCCATTCCACTATTCCTGCGCTGTATCTGATTACTGGCACTGCCCATGTGTTTATGGCTTTTATCATATTTCCGACGTTGAGTTTATTATTATTATTATTATTATTATTATTAACCAAACAAAAACTTCTTTCAGTTTTCTTCTGAAGATTGAAAAATAAACCCGCAAAATTACTGTGTATAACGTGTTTACTTATTTAAATAAAATGTAAATACTTATAAGTAAAAGCGTTATAAACTGTAATTTTGTGGGTTTCTTTCTCAATTATTATTATTATTTAGGGCAACACATCCAAGAGAATGTTTGTACAAGGCTTGATACAAATAAGAGGTAATACATATTTTCCAGCTTATTTGTGTCAACCTTGTACAAAACAGTCTCTGTGAATATATTAGTGCTTTCATAATAATAATAATAATAATAATAATAATAATAATAATAATAATAATAATAATAATAATAATAATAACTCAATCTCAAAACTCACTAAACACATGAATCACAGTTGGCACTTATCCAACCCAAAAGTTCGTTGATGAACATTCGAAAAAAAATAAGTTTTTGGAACGGCCCATAAAAAATAAAAAATCGTGTACGGTCCCTGTATGCGCTGGAAACGCATTAAGAGTCTTTTGAACTTTCCACTCCCAGTCCTCTTTATCCATTTTTTTTTTTAAGTTGGTTTATCCATTGGGTACTTCTTTGTCGGGCTTTTTGGATTTTGTGTATGTATGAAGAGAGAGAGAGAGAGAGAGAGAGAGAGAGAGAGAGAGAGAGAGAGAGAGAGAGAGAGATCAAAAGTAGAGGAAAAAGAAACAGCAAAAAATTTACAACCCAACTTAGAAATAAAAAAGAAAAAAAGATGGATAAAGAGGACTGGAAGTGGAAAGTTCAAAAGACTCTTAATGTGTTTCCAGCGCATAAGTGACTCCCGGAAATGGGAGGTAAAATCTGGGAATGAGGGCTGCGATTCGTATACGTTTTTTTTTTTTTTTTTTTTTTTTTTTTCGAAATAGTCCGTTCCACAACTTTTTTTTTTTCGGTTGCATCAAAGAACTTTTGGGTTGGGTAAGTGCCAACTGTGATACATTTATTAGGTGATGTTTAGTGAGTTTTGAGATTGATTATATTATTATTATTATTATTATTATTATTATTATTATTATTATTATTATTATATGTTTATAATTACACACACACATACCCACACAAACACACACACACACACACACACACACACACATATATTATATATATATAATATATATATATATATATATATATATATATATATATATATATATATATAATATTCAAATTATACGAAAAACGAAAAGAAAATTAACCAGAAAAATCAATGAATATCCGCAAATATGTGGAACAAAGTGAGGAACTTGTCTGGAAAATATTTGATACATAATTACATCCCTTCCCTTCCTTCTCCCTTATAAGTTATCCGTTTTTTTTTTTATGATCCTCATTTCTTGGCAATTGCAGCATACACACCACCAAGCTGCTATCTTTATAATAAGTATTGTTTTCTCAAATTGTGAAAAAATATTAATAAGGAGCGCCATCACATTAGTCTATCATCTTCATACGACAGCTTCCACAGAAAAAAAAGTGTCACCTATGCAGGTCAAATCACTGAGTGGTAACACAGTATGAGATCAACTAATAAATATATGTCTTCCAGGCTTAGTTTGATTATGTCCTCGATACCGTGTTTGAATAGAGAAAAAATATCCTATACTGGTAAGGAAACTCCTTGTCAAAGGGAATTTGATTCAACTCAATGTTTATATAGAAAGAAAGGTCAGTGCTTACAATGCAAATGTGTTAGTGACAATGGGTAGCATAGGAACTCGAAAAGTTTATTAGGTGAGTGAACTCTTATTGACAATAAATATTCATCCAAGCAGAGTGAGCATTCATGAAAATAAATATTCATCCAAGCAGAGTGAGCATTCGTGAAAATAAATATTCATCCAAGCAGAGTGAGTCTTCATGAAAATAAATATTCATCCAAGCAGAGTGAGCATTCATGAAAATAAATATTCATCCAAGCAGAGTGAGTCTGAATGAAAATAAATATTCATCCAAGCAGAGTGAGTCTGAATGAAAATAAATATTCATCCAAGCAGAGTGAGCATTCATGAAAATAAATATTCATCCAAGCAGAGTGAGCATTCATGAAAATAAATATTCATCCCAGCAGAGTGAGTCTGAATGACAATAAATATTCATCCAAGCAGAGACCGTCAAGCTGAGCATGGAACTGATGCCTAATGGCATAGACTTTATTCAAATTTCAAGAAGAATGACGGAAGAAATTTCCAGCAAGGGTAAATTAGTCCAGACTAGAACAGAGAAGTGATAAAGAGATATTTCGAAGAATTTAATATATAAAAGAAATCCAGCAGCATAAAAAAAAAATTCTCACACCTGTCAGAAAAAAATTCAAACGAGACAGAATAAAACACGAAAAATTTTACCTTTACTCGAAAAGAGAACGACAGATTAAAACTAATCCGGGGATTGTGAAATAGCAGGCATTTCATAAAATGGCGCACAGCAGCATCTGCTACATTCTTCATGAGTACGAAATGTATAGTTTCAATATGAATAAACCGAGATTGCATAACACATAACACAAATGTTGCAAAAAGAGATTTATGAAGCTCGGCCGTTATTTCACGATCTAGCTGGGAAAAGCGAGGACATAAATCGTAAAAATGTGAAAGCAAAGAAAGAATTAAGAGTGGCAGCTCCACAAAAGGAGCGTTTACCTTTGGCTAAGCTGTGCCCATATTCATTATATGGGCAGAGGAGGTAAAAAAAACACCATAAAAGTTCCCCATACTCTCTTTTTACTCTCAATAAAGTTGTCTTTTTACTCTCAATAAAGTTGTGAGTTGAGTTGAATCTAAAATTTAGGCCAAAGGCCAAGCACTGGGACCTATGAGGTCATTCAGCGCTGAAATGGAAATTGACAATAAAAGGTTTGGAAGGTGTAACAGGAGGAAAACCTCAAAGTAGTTACACTATGAATTAAGGTAAGAGAGGGTGGAAAGTATGATGAAGAAAGAGAATATGAAAGGAGGGACAGTAAAAGAAACGAAAGGGGTTGCAGCTACGGGTCGAAGGCAAGGTGCAATGAACCTTAAGTAATGCCTACAGTGAACCGCATGAGGTCCACTGACGGCACTACCCCACTACGGGGTATAAAGTTGTGTTAGCTTATGCTGTCAAAGAATCTGATAATAAAGATACGAATCTATATATATATAATATATATATATATATATATATATATATATATAGATTCGTGTATATATATTTATATTTATATTATATATGATTCGTGTGTGTGTGTGTGCGCGCGCGCGTGCGTGTGTGTGGGTGAATACATCTACCTATAATACATAATGAATAATTAATTATCTGATAAATCGTCCCCTATACCAGCAATTTCGGATACTATTATGCCCTATTTCTTACATTATTCAATACATCTAAATAGCAAAGTAATAAAACAATGAATTCTAAAAAAAAATAATACCAATAAACTGTCACGAAAGTCAAAAAATCTCTTATAAAACTTAAGAGAAATGAAACGTCAGATGCGCAATAAACTTTTTTTTTGTTTCCGGGATTTAAATCTTCAAAGGCTTCCAAAATCCGGAGGCGAGTTAGTCAAAGGAAAACTGTAAATACCAAAAACACGATGTGAATGTTCCCAGAACTGTGGAATTTGATGCGCAGGTTCCCTCCCAGCGAACTATGGCGCCTCCCAAGTTTCGGATACAGAAGCGGAAAATATTGGTACCCGACCAAAGCACGTAAATTAATCATTAAGTATGACTGAAGCCACGAATGAAGGTCAAGAGCATAATATGAGCACTACACAAACTGTTTATGTGTTTATTTCAGCGTTTTTGAAGTTTTAACACTATAGACTCAGACAAACATAAATATGTATATATATATATATATATATATATATATATATATACAACACACACACACACACATATATATATATATATATAATATATCATATATATATACATATATATATATATATTATACATATATATATATATATATATATATATATATATATATATATATATACACACACACACACACACACACAAAATATACACATACACATATATATATATATATATATATATATATTTATATAATGATAGTATCATTGTAATAGATGATGGTTTTTTATAAAAACTATTTATGAGTTTTTGACATATTAACTTACTTGATAGAATTATACACACACAAGCAAACATACCCACACACACCCACACACTATACATACATACATTACATACATACTATTATATACACATATATATTAAATATATATATATATATATATATATATATATATATACATATACCGTTCAATATCAAATTCCCTTCATGTAGGGAATAACTTACATCAATAGGGAATTTTGTATGAGCGCATTTCCCATAGTCAGGATTCGGACCTAAATATGCCTTTTGAGTTTTGAAGAAACAGGGACTAGTCCAATCCTGACGGTTTATTCATATATGATTCCTTTTGTGCGTAAGATATTCCCTAAGTAAAGGGAATTCTATATCAAGGGGTATGTGGTTTAATGTGTGAGGACATAAAAGTTACTTGGTTATTATGTTCAAAACTAATATATGTATATGTATATATATATAAATATATATATATATATATATATATATATATCATTACAATGTAATCCCGATTTCGCAACAGTAAAAATAAAGACCATATCAAAACTGGATACCGGCATCGATGATCTAAGTTGTCACGCCATGGTACATTTTTGCATCTATCAATCAATCAATCAAAACTGGATAAATCAAAGCTACTCATACAGTTTACACAATGTTACAGTGAATGTGCAGGAAACGCAACATAAGGAAGAACAATATTCAAACACAAGTTTAGTAAATCGGATAAACCTTACAGCTAAGACACAAGCATGGGTATCAAGCCTCGTAAATTCTCTTGATGAAAGCAAGAGTGAAAACCACCGAACATAATCACTGGTGAGCCCCCAAAAAAACCTGACATGAGTGGAATAAAAATTTGCTATCTGGGAAGATCTTATTTGGTCGAAAATTGCCGTCATCCTGTGAATGTGTTACAATCGCCAGTTGGGGCCTGTGTATTTCGACTGATTAGAATGGTTGGAAAATATCCAGCCCAACACAGATGTTACTGCCAAAGTATTAAGAAAAGTTTGCCTGTACATTTGCTGGTTTACATATCTGCTTAAAAAGGGCATCTGGGATTGTACAACTCCACCAGTTCAATACCGAAACTGGATAGTTCCCAGGTAGGTAACTCTCTTGCTGTTTTCATTTACTTCACGAAATTCTTTAGCAATGCAGCAGGACGTCAACTTACATTATGGTCCTCTGAGACTTCTTAATTAATCAAGTCTTTCCCAGAGGGACCTAAGTAACATCTTAGCAGATTACCAACTGCAATTTTTTTACAAACTAAACTTTTCTGGGATTTTAGCTTACTTTAAAAACTAAACTTTCTGATATTCTTAGCTGCCTAAAATGCTCTCCTCCAATTCTAACAATTCTCAATATGGTATAATAAAAAAAAACTACAGTAATACTAGTGGGAAAACAAAGTGGCTATAAATTTTGGCACAGGGAAATGAAAATCTACCGACAAAACGTTTTAGCCTGAATGTCACTTTCCTTTTGGGACAAAGGGAGTGCCTCCAGACAAACACAGGATAACAGTGATTGACACTAGAAGCACAAAATATTGGTAAGCAGCTTGGAGCTTGGAAAATTGATGAAGTCCAAAGCAGGAATATATGATGGGATAGTTGAAATAACTCTTCTTTATAGAAGTAAAGTGTGGATGTTGGCCATGAGTGAATAAAAAAAAAAGAGCTGAAGATGTTCACATGATTCTTTACACTTAATATATGGCATAAAGTAAAATGAATAGGTGGGAAATGTGGAGATACGTAAAATAATCATTAAGAGAGTTAGTACAGGTACAAGGATGGATCAAAGTGAATTCAGGTGGTTTCATCATGTACAAAGAACGGAGAGCGATAAGTTACTTTAAAAACAAGAGGGTAGATCTACAACATGCTAGACAGGCCGTAAGACCTAATGGAAAGGGCCTGATACCCTCAACCATCTTCAAATGGCCTCTCTACTGATTCTACCACAAGTGTTCCCTAGGTTCACTGCTGTTACATCCTGCATTTTCTTTTAAATTTCCTAAGTAACACATTCATAACAAACACTTTATTCCCTTATCATCTTTGTTGTCCAAACTAGTTTCGTTCTTCCAAAGCAATCATTCAGTCACCTGTTTTACTTTATTAGCCAAAATCCTACGTTATACCCTCCAGGTTATAATAAGTTATATTATGCACATATATTCCACAAAAGGACCTCTGTCACCTTACTTGTGTACAATGCAATGACTACTACTCTCACACATTCCTCCAGACTTTTGATTATCCACAACTGCCTTAAAAAAACTCTAAACTTCCATCCTTCCAAGTTATTTACTTCCACAAGCATTTTCAAACTAACTTTAAACACTCAACAAATCATCAAACTACTCACACCATCGACCCAGGTCTGAGCTCACTTCAAAGACTTATTTTGCACCTTTTATTCTGAGATGCTTTTGCTCATTAATAGTTCTCTCTGCAATTGCCTCAGTGTATAACAACTTATTCTACATAAATTACTTGCCTATCCCACCCCTCTTCCTGTATACCTGTGCATGATCAGATCTGTCAAGTAACCACTTCAAATAATCTCATCTTCTCCTTCACTAAATCTTTAACTTCGTCATCCTGCCATGTGATAGTTTTTATTTCCTCTTCCTACACTTCAATACCTACATATATATGACCCCATCAAGGAACTTTGTATATAAGCCACCTTTTCACATTCTCCAACACTCCAGTACCTACATACATATGACCCCATCAAGGAACTTTGTATATTTTGAAGCCACCTTTTCATATTCTCCAAACCTCAGTCCCCTGGCACACTCAAAATCCTCATATAGGACCACAGCTACCAGTTGTCCTCTTTCACCATTCCCCAGAGTTTTCTTTGACACTATACGCTATAACCCTTCCTTGTCTCTATGCCTTCAGGCTACCCCATTCACAAGGAATATGTATACTCTCATTCCTTTGACTTTTGTCTTACTACCTGCTAAAACAGATAGCTTCAATCATGAAACCAAACAAACTATCACATATTTCTTCGCTTCTATACCACATAGGCGAACATGGTAACCTATATATAATATATATATATATATATATATATATATATATATATATATATATATATATATATATATATATATATATATATATATAGTCACTGAAGTCCTGATTTCTCCTCTGTCGCTGGTTCGAAACCACGTTATGAACGGGATTATTATCAACTAAAAATTCCCCTTCGTTAATATGTATGATAATATATCAATTCCGAGGCAGAGAGAATTGGATATTAAAGGACATCTGTAGCTTGATGCATGTATATGAATCAAGGTGATGTAATAGAAAATTCATATATATATATATATATATATATATATATATATATATATATATATATATATATATATATATATATAGGTTTAAATTCATGTGAGTGCGGGACAGTTATAAACAAAAATTTATGCCAATCACGATTTGTATGGTTTCTGGTGACAAATGTATCCAGATCATAATGATAATGATAATAATAATAATAATAATAATCACTCTAAAAGTTCAGAATTCAATACGTGTGGCAGCTATATCTATACACATACAAACACACTATATATATATATATATATATATTATATATATATATATATGTGTGTGTGTGTGTGTGTGTGTATATATTATATATATATATATATAGATATATATATATATATATATATAATAATATATATTTTAATTTTCACAAAGAAAACATGATCGACCTCTTTGCCCTTTACTTTTGTGCTCTCCCTCTGGGCATACCTGGGATTTTTTTCTTTTCTTACCCCAAATTTAATGCCCAAAGATCTTGAATTTGTAAAATGTGGACAGTGCCCTCATCTCTCCTCTACCTTCACTGACACTTCTTGGTGAATCTTCCACAGTACTTCGAAAATAAAATAAAAATATTTCAAATAACATTTGCATATCTCGCTCTCTCTCTCTCTCTCTCTCCCTCTCTGTTACCCATGACTTTTATCTCCCTCAACTTCCTCCCTTCTCCCTCGCACAGCCCCACCCACCTCCCTCCTTCCCTACCCTTGAATGTAGAAATTTTGGCACGACGCCAGAGAATGTCTCGGCCTTTTCTTCCCTCGTCCTCTTCTTCTTTTTCTTCGTCTTCCTCCTCCTCCTCTTCTTCTTCTGCATGTCCTCTTTGAATCCTTCATTGCTTGAGACAATATGGCACCCCCTGACAAAGAACACGAGGGGCGCTTGGCGGTGATTTTCGGCAGGTGGACGGACAGACAGACTGACAAACAGTCAAACAGAAACATTAGGTTCTCTAATGCATCTATCTACTGAGACAAACAGTCAGACAGAAATCTCTGCCTTTCTCGTGTATATGAGACAAACAGACAGACAGAAACCTCAAACTCTCTCCTGCATCTACTGAGACAAACAGAAAACCTCAAACTCTCTCCTGCATCTACTGAGACAACAGAACCTCAAACTCTCTCCTGCATCTACTGAGACAAAACAGAACGAAAGAAATCTCAAACTCTCTCCTGCATCTATCGAGATAAACGACTGAAAGAAACCTCAAGCTCTCTCCTGCATCTACTGAGACAAACAGAGACTGAGACAGAAACCTCAAACTCTCTCCTGCATCTACTGAGACAAACAGAAAGAAGAAACCTCAAACTCTCTCCTGCATCTATCGAGACAAACAGACAGAAAGAAACCTCAAGCTCTCTTATGCATCTACTGAGACAAACAGACAGAGACACCTCAAGCTCTTTCCTGCATCTACTGAGACAGACAAACGAAAACCTCAAGCTCTCTCTCATGCATCTACTGAAACACCAGATGGACAGAAACCTCAAACTCTCTCCTGCATCTACTGAGACAAACAGAGACAGTGAGACAGGACCCTCAAGCTCTCTCCTGTATCTAATGAGACAAACAGTAAGGCAGAAACCTCAAGCTCTCCTCTGAGACAGAGGCACAAACAGACACCTCAAGCTCTTGATGCATCTACTGAGACAGAAACCTCAAGCCCTCTCTCCTGTATCTACTGAGACAAACAGACAACAGACAAACAGACACCTCAAGCTCTCTCTCATGCATCTGATGAGACAAACAGACAACAGACAGACAGAAGCCTCAAGCTCTCTCTCCTGTATCCACTGAGGCAAACAGACAACAGACAAACAGACACCTCAAGCTCTCTCTCATGCATCTGATGAGACAAACAGACAACAGACAGACAGAAGCCTCAAGCTCTCTCTCCTGTATCCACTGAGGCAAACAGACAACAGACAGACAGAAGCCTCAAGCTCTCTCTCCTGTATCTGCTGAGACAAACAGACAACAGACAGACATAAGCCTCAAGCTCTCTGTCATGCATCTGCTGAGACACACCTACAGACTAAAACTTCTTCTGACACGTGTGTCTCCTCTCTCTCTGCCACCAATGGCTCGCGCACAAGTGGTGAGAGAAATGATCATCAAAAGCAGCAGCAGCCCCACGAGTCCACGACCGGTTTCACTTTTTTGAAGCGAACGGATCCAGCGGTTGCTTAGCAAAGCGAACTGTTTTCAAAAGGCGAGAGGAGAGAGGGAATTCGAAGGAGAGTTTGATGATGAGGCCGTCTGGATGACCCTCCTCTTCCTCCTCGTGGTGGTGACTGACGTCCTCGGTAACCTTTTCCCCTAAAAGAAAAATGAGAGAAAAAAAACGTTGCTTGGATAGGAAAAGTACAAACACGCATTTTCTGCTCTCTCTCTCTCTCTCTCTCTCTCTCTCTCTCTCTCTCTCAACTTTCAATTACAGGTCTGCTCTGAGCTGACCTGATGCAGCGCCCATCAAAATCGTCTATGTGGCTCATCCGCAAATGCAGACGGGCTATAAAAAAAATAAACAAAAAATCGGCGGGAATAAATTATTACGATACATATACATCTGGTTTCCCGGACCATTCAAAACCGCCATGGTATACTGCAGATACGAAGTCGATAATATTACTGTGAAAATGGAACAAATTGTACCAAAAAAAGAAGAGAGAGAAAAAAAAAAAAAAAGAGAATCTGCAGAAGCGCAAACAAATTTGGAGTTCAGACAGCGAGAGATAATCACGATTATGACGATAACGACGGTTTTTATTGTTGGTTTGGATCCTCCAACATCATACTGAAACAGTACGAATACTGCGTAGAATGAGGGAGAGAGAAGAAGAGAGGGAGGAGCTGTGTTGGAGGTAATTGGGGTAAGAGGGAGGGAGGAGGGAGCATTAACGGAAGGGGGGAGGGGAGTTGAGAGAGAGAGAGAGAGAGAGAGAGAGAGAGAGAGAGAGGTGGGGGAAAGGAGGAGTTACTGCTGGTGTTGGTGGTAGTGTTGGTGAGAGGTGGTGGTGGTAGTGGTGGTAGAAATGACCTTGGAGTTATTGATCAGTTCACCTGCTCTGGGACTCTCTTGTTCCACCACCCTAATACTAACCCCCCACCCCCACCCCCGCCCCACTTCCTCCTCCCCTTATCACCCATCCCCCTCTCCTACTTACCTCCACCTCCCGTCTCCAACACATCCATGTTTGGGAGAGGGGCTAGGGAGGGGTAGAGGGAGGCCCCTACCCCCAACCCAACCACCGGACCAAGAACCCCTGGAGAGACTCTCCCGGTAACCCTAATTCCCAGCCTCCAACACAACACCACCAGTAACCTCCGAGCGGCGTCCCCCCCGCCCCCCCCCCTTCGCCCCACCTAAACCACCCCCGCATCAACCATCTCTCTCTCTCTCTCTCTCTCTCTCTCTCTCTCTCTAATATCCCCCCTCTGCCTTGCCTTCTTTTTCCCTCCATGCCACTACTATTACCCTCATGGGCTATGCCGCCATCACCATCACTGTCCACCTACCACTACCATACCCCTTCCTCTCTCTCTCTCTCTCTCTCTCTCTCTCTCTCTCTCTCTCTCAAGCGCGCACTTCCATCACTCCATCACCATGCGTTTGTTACCCATCAGGATGTGTTGTTCTTGTTCTCTTCGCCGGCTGCCTGGCTGGCTAATCTTGTTCTCTCTACCTTAGCTGTTATTGTTTTCTCAAAAGTTCTGCTGCTGGCCTGCCCCCCCCCCCACCCCCTTCCTCCTCCTTCCCCTCCCCCACCCCCCGCTTTTTCCCTGAAGTTTCCACAATAATGCCTCGCAGCCCTCAACAAAGGCTATTGCAAATGGCAGAAATGTGGCCATTGCGAGGAACGCACACCGCACCACCACATTCCACCAGCGACCATGGTGGATGGTGATGATATGGTGATGATGAGCTCGTTTATTTTTCTTTTTCTTTTTTTTATCACAGCACCAGCGGCAGGCAGGGTGGTATGCCCACTCTCTCTCCTGAATGTCCGTTTTTACGGATGCCTTTATATACACGGACGCCAAACCTCAGTTCCTTTTTTTTTTCTTTTTTTTTTAAAGAGCTTCAAACTCGAAGGTGTATATATATATATATATATATATATATATATATATATATATTATATATATATAAATATAATATATATATAATATATATATATTATATAGTATTATATATTATATAACCATCTGTCAGATTCAACGGGCTTTCTGGACTGACACCTCAGCAGTGACGTCAGCAGTTCATTGAAATACAGGTGAACTGAAGAAGACTGTGAAGAGCACACAGACAGACGGACTGACGTCTCACCTTGAGGTAGTACGTGTCTGTCTGTGTCTGTCTGTCTGTCTCTGCTATCCACCCCCAAAATGTCATCCCAGCAGCAGCAGTCATCAAAATAGGAGTCATTTCCGGGAAAATGCAGCTCGAGACCAAAACTTCCAGATCAACTTTCATGACGTCACTCTCTCCCACCAAAGTTCCCCTCTACAGCCACTTCAATAAACTTTCTCTCTCTCTCTCTCTCTCTCTCTCTCTCTCTCTCTCTCTCTCCGTGAAGAGCCGTGCTGGCACAAGGCCAATCTAACGAAGCAAGAACTAAAACATCAGCTTTTTCTATTTTTTCTGGACGAGTAATTGGGAGATGCCTGCTGTTATTAGTCTAGTGAGTTTCCCGAAGTAATTCTTCCTTCAGAAGAGAGAAACGAAACTTGAGAGAATGAAATGAACTGGAGAGACTCTTCATACATAAACAACACAGTACTGAGACAAAGGGAGGAAACAAAAGCAGATCGATCGATGGAGAGAGAGAGAGAGAGAGAGAGAGAGAGAGAGAGAGATTAGGGAAAAGAGAGAGGAGAGAGAGAGAGAGCTAGAGAGAGAGAGCGATTAAGGAAAAGAGGGAAAAGAGAGGAGGGGGAGACAGAGAGAGAGAGAGAGAAAGAGAGAGAGAGAGAGTTACACGCTTGAGTAACATGTCCTATTTGTCCGTCTTTTACGATGTCTGTTCCAGTGGCTCTTCAGACAAGGCAGAAGAGGAGTGACACCCACCCCCCCTCCTCATCTCATGCTGGAATGGTTGAATTATCAACTTTTTTCCGAAACTGGAAGTCAAAATAGACGAGGGAAATTAACAAAACCACTAATGACGGAAAGGAAATATGCAGCGAGATCAAACTGCCCTCGTGACTCCCAAAGTGACTGGAGAATGGAAGATTCGGAAGTGGCACGCGGGCATCAAATGCCCAACCCCCAAAATCATTACGGAACGGGTGGAAGATCCATAAAGGCGTTCGAAAAACTGGCTGAACGAGAGTAACCATCCTGCCTCGCAGATGGAATCACCCAAATAAAAAAAAAAAAAAAAAATCTTTAAGAACAATCCACATAAGAGATGTGTCTTATTAACGCCTCGCTGTCGAACTCCTCAGTTCCAGAGGTCTTCCTCACACCGTTGGACTGTGAATAGCCTCCCTGAGGATGTCGGGCGATTGGAAACTCAAAAGTACAGGCGGAGAAGCAATGCATTTTACATTTTAATATATTTATTTATCTATTAGTTCATATGTATTTTTATATTTTTAACAAGTGATCTCTTCTTTCTATATCTCCCATTACCTTCTGTTACTTCTTTCTACTAGACACCATATTCTTTGGAAGCTTGAATTTCGAGTCAATGGCCCCTTTGGTTGATATATCTTAGTTTAACCAGACCAGTGAGCTGATTAACAGCTGTATCCTAGGGCTGGCCCGAAGGATTAGATATTTTTACGTGGCTAGGAACCAATTGGTTACCTAGCAACGGGACCTACAGCTTATTGTGGGATCCGAACCACATTATATCGAGAAATTAGTTTGTAATCACCAGAAACAAATTTCTCTAGCTCCACGTTGGCAGAGCGGTGAATCGAATTCCTGGACTATCGAATCATTAGGCAAGCATGTAAACCACCCGTCCAACGAGGAACTTGCATTGACAGAACTTGAAGAGTAATCATAAGAGGCACTAGGACTGAAATCGGAATATAAAAATTAGGGCAAAGGCCGAGCGCTGAAAGGGAAGTTGAGAGTAAAGAAGTTTTTAAAGTTGTTAAAGCAGGGTGGAAAGTAAGCTAAGAAAGGTAATATGAACGGAGGTACAGTAAAAGGAGTGGAAGGTGTTCTAGCTATAGGGGCCGAAGGGACGCTGCAAAACAAACCCTAAGTAATGCCTACAGTGCCCCCGTATGAGATGCATTGATGGCACTGCCTCCCTAGGGGGTTGGAGGTACTATAGTCCGACAGATCTAAACTGATAGATTGTTTACTTCCTTGAGAAAAACCCTGTTGCCAGTTCTCTCTTAACCTTTAAATCTTCCCCTTCTTAAGTCCTCAGCTATCTCCCAACGAGGGAATTATTTGGGACAGTAGCTAATGAAACTGACCATATAAATCCTAATCCGTAAACTCGATCCCTATTTTATTTGGTTATTACTAGTGAGACTATTTAATTTTATATTTGTTATGACTTATACCCTTATATTTTTCTTATTATACTACATATTTTATATGATGTTTTTCATTAAAAGTAATAAAAATCGGCAATTGCCATTCAGTATGTATGTCTTATGACATTTTCTTATAATCTTGCCAGTAGATTACTTCTATTTATTCTTTTTTATTATTTGAATTTTCCGTCTACCATACTATTCATTTCCTAAACAAGTTTGCAATATTTTGGATTTCATTGCTCTTCATTTTAGGTTTCCCCTCATTCTAATTCATCAAGTTATGATTTACTTAAATTTCATTTATTTTCCTTTTTCACTCACGGTCTAATGCGTGTTACAATTTTTACTTTTTATAAGGTTTGTTGCACATAACTCACCATTTGGGAGAAAAAAAATTATTTACAATAATTATCGCAAGAATTGTAATAATATGATCCTTTACAAAATGTACATTACGAAGAATCTTCGTCGTCAGATGATCTTACTTTAATAACTGCTATCCTTTGCAGCATCGCCTGTTTGCAAGTTTTCGTAACGGGGCAAATGCTTAACTGCATTTGCCCCGTTTCACAGCGTGCTTTCTGTAGGAATAAATTAATTTTCCTACTGACTATTGTTAAAGCAAGAAATTCTTTTTGGCGCTAGAGTTCTCAGCTAGACCGGGCGGTGGGGCTTATCCAAAGGGTAGCTTGAGATAATTCCTTTAAACTTCATGGTTTAATAGGCTTGGCCCACCGACCTATCGTCTGTCAAAGGTAACAGGAAAAGTGGCAACGTTTTTTGAAACAGATGTCAACGTTTTATAAATGCCGATTTCTCATTTTATTTACAAATAAAATTATAATCACAATATGTGAACGCTTAAGGTCCAGCAAAACATGCTAAAAACTTTAAACTGCTGATTTATTGATTCATGTGTTATAAAGTAAGGTATTTAAAACTGGATACTGGTAAATGTGGCAACAGGGTTTTTACCCAAAGACGAAAACAATCTATCAGTTTAAATCTGTCGAACTATAGGAGTAGACGCCTTGACTTACTGAAGCAAGTTCTTTACCCAAGATGCGTACGGCCATTTTTGTACCATTTTTCCTTCACTTCAGTCTTCGTTAAAAAGAATCTATGTAAAATGTTTAATAAAAGAGATTTATTATAAAATGTTTAATACAAGAGACAAAGAATATACAGAGAATTAAGCTTTAAAATAAAAAAAGATAGTAGTCTTTTCACAGTTACACATACATCATCGATCATAGTCATTCATTCATATATATAGAAAAGAATAAGATAGAGTAAATAAAGTAGGTGGGAGAATAATGAAAATGTGAAGTTTACTGAAAGGATTGGGCGACGATAGAGACGAAGAGCTTCGAAATTTGAAATAACCAAGATTGCGTGCAGGGCAGAGGGTGACAGCAGTGAGTATTGGGGGGGGGGGGGGAAGAAGAAGAAGAAGAAGAAGAATGAAGAAGAAGAGATGGGAGGGTGCGGGGAGAGAGGGGGTTAGACATTCGATACGACGGAGCTGACGCGAGAAAATTTCCTTCACAAGCAGCAACAACTGTAGGAGGAATGTGGCAATGTTTACATGTATACATACATACATATATATTATATATACATGATGTATATATACGGCAAAATTTAAACAGAACAACATTATGCTTTCAAATATTAAGCCAGTATAAACCATTCATATGGAATTAACTTTGCCTCGCCCGAACCCCTGGCAAGCTTAGGAGGACATAAATAAATTTCCCATTATTATTTGTAGGTTATTTCCAGTGTTGAGTGAACTATATATATATATATATATATAGTAATATATATATATATATATATATATAGATATATATATATATATGTATATATATCCTATATATATATATATATAGATATCCAATGTTTTTCGATGAATTCTAAGCAGGCAGGGAACCAAAGAAATCCAAAATATCACACGCCTTTATATAGAATACCAAAGGTTCCTTCATCAAAGACTGGCCACCCTTTTCAGCTTAAAAAACAATAAAAGAACGGAAAAATAAAAATGCAGATTTTTCCTATCTGCTAAATCTGATGAGCGCAAATATATGTTTGTATATGAGATTATCGACTAAAAAAAATTCCCCTTCGGTTAACATATGTGAAAATATATAAATTCCGAGGTAGAGCGAATTAGATATTAAAGGACATTTTGTAGTTCGATGTTATGTATATGAATCACGGTAGTGTGATATGACTCATATATATATATATATATATATATATATATATATATATATATATATATATATATATATATATATACACTAAAATACATACTATATAATTTATATATATACATGTGTGTATGTGTGCGTATGCTCGTCTGTATGTATTTTATGTATGCGTAACGTAACGAGATGCATCGATCCCACTGGAGAAGGACCAATAGAAATAATGAGTTGCAGAGAACCTTCTGACAGTACCACCACCGGATTGGCAGAAAGAATGGCGGAGCCGAAGTCTAAAGGTTGGCATATGTATAAATATATGAAGTTAATTTTTGATTCGGGTTGCTTACGTGTATATCAATCTGGCAGCCCGAGTTCGCTCCCCAGCGCTCCCAATGTGGAACCAGAGGAATTTATTTATGGTGATTAGAAATTCACTTTTCGATACGATGCGGTTCGGATCCCACAATAAACTGTAGGTCCCGTTGCTAAGTAACCCAGCCCTACGAGAGCTGTTAATCAGCTCAGCAGTCGGTTAAACTAAGATGTACTTAACTTATCCCAAGAGGCACCACTAAATATTTCCACATAATATTTTGTCTTGCTCTAGTTAGTTGTATACCGAGAATTAGTTATATTGCTCAATGTTAAACAAAGAAAAAAATTGAAAAAATCTAGAGGGACAAAAAATAAACATGGTAACATAAGATTAAAAAATTTTTTCCACAATTACAGTTGAACAAAAGGCAGTCAAATTTAATGATAAAAAGAAAAGTCAATAAATGATAAAATGAAAATAAAAAACAAGGATAAAATACTTGAAAAAATATTGAACACAAGATACTAAATGGCAAAATGAAAAGGCAAGTAACTGATTGAATAAAAATTGAAACTACTAAAAAATTGAAACTAAAAATGCATCTTTCTGGCAGAAAATACAGTGCCATGTTCATCTTTAAGGGAAGAAAGCAATGACCAGTTGGCGTCGGAAAAAAAAAAAAAAAAAAAAAAAAGGCGCGCAGCAACTAACCAATCATAATGCGACACAAAATCAACATGAATAGGTTCAACCACGTCTCAACTTCTTGGCTGATCTATCGCTAAAATGTTCTTTTTAATACAAGAGTTCCCCAATTCTCTATACCTTCCTGGAATATGTAACATATTTGTCACACTTTCTTCTGGACCATAAATACAAATGCTCAGTAGAAATTTAAATATTTGCCCTTTCACAGTTCGACCTTTCACAATAACCTACGTTCAAGTGACGTGTTACGTAATAAACAGAGAAACTGATTACTGAATTCATGGAGTTTGCAATGCCGTGTTGCAACAATGCCCTATATGGCACCACTGCGTCAAGAGAGACCTATAGAGAATGCAAGACCTTGGCAAGTTTCCGATTATTCGGTCAGATACCGTTATATATATATATATATATATATTAATATATATATATATATATATATATATATATATAGATATATATATATATATATATATAGTATATATATATATATAGATATACATATATGTATGTGGTGTGTGTGTGTGTATGTATGTAAACTGTACATATATATCTGTTATTTATTCACACATCATACCAACATTTCGAGAGGCCAGTTCTTATCACCAGAGCTAAATAAAAAAAAATAATAATAATGTCCAGATGTTATCAAATATGAGTATGCATCCACTTGTTACATACAACTATTCACCCACAAATGTCACTTAACATCGAATTCCCTATACCTCGAGAATAACTTAAAACCTGGGAGGATTTACACTTCACTTGATAAGTACATCTGCCCGGGGTCAGGATTCGACCCTGGGCCAATGGCCAATGATCTTGCCCCCCGAAGGAGGTCACAGGAACACCTATGAAAAGGACATGACACAGTCTTCGTAAAGTATTATACGCATAAACGTACCAATAGATAAATAAAGTGGATGGATACTTATCAATAAAAATTTTTTTTTTTTTACCATGCAACAAAAATGTTCCCAAGGGGAGTGACTTCTCAGAAAAACTTGAATTTAGTCAGTTCTCCAGCAATCGTCTGACGAACCCGAAGACACACCACTCCTACACACACATAGCACACGTGGGTGTGTAAGAGAGAGAGAAGAGAGAGAGAGAGAGAGAGAGAGAGAGAGAGAGAGAGAGAGACAATTTCTTTAATGCTAACAAGGCCACATCCAAGGAAAAGCTTCATACGAGAGAGAGAGAGAGAGAGAGAGAGAACAATTTCTTTAATGCTAACAAGGCCACATCCAAGGAAAAGCTTCATACGAGAGAGAGAGAGAGAGAGAGAGAGAGAGAGAGAGAGAGAGCCAACAAATTTTTTCTATGCTAACAAGGCCACATGGAAAAGCTTCATGTGAGAGAGAGAGAGAGAGAGAGAGAGAGAGAGAGAGAGAGAACCAACAAATTTTTTCAATGCTAACTAGGCCACATCCAAGGAAAAGCTTCATACGAGAGAAGAGAGAGAGAGGAGAGAGAGAGAGAGAGAGAGACAACCTCATTACTACAACTGGGTCATCTATATACCTTACGAAAAGCTTCATCCAAGGCCCAGGGTCGAATTAAAGTCCTACAAAAGCTTAATAAATGTTCACAGATGCTCCAAAGAAATGATGTCCCATATCTCTAAGAAGATTTCATAATTCTTTGGAAGGCGTGAGAGATGCTGTTGTAAATCAAGGTTAGTTGAAGAAATAATGTCATGCTTATCTATAGGAGCTTTGAGTGTGAAGAATGCGTGTGAAGAAGCAACAATAACGATAATGATAATAATTTATTTTGGGGGGGAGGGGGCAAAGGTGTCGAATATACTTTTTTTTCTGGTGCTATCTGTATCGAAAGTGATTTTATCACTGACTTCTTCAGAAAAGAGTCAAGTCTTTCACTCTCACCATCCAGGATGTATGGTGTCTCTCTCACCATCCAGGATGTATGGTGTCACTCTCACCATCCAGGATGTATGGTGTCACTCTCACCATCCAGGATGTATGGTGTCTCTCTCACCATCCAGGATATATGAGATTGAAATAAAACGAAATTCATTAATATGTAAGCAAGTATACTACACTAGTTTCAATATTTTAAGCCTTTGTTTTTAAGTAATACTTCCGATATACAAAGAAAAGTGACTTTGCAGTACAATTCAAACAAGAAAATAGTTAACTCACGGAGCAAAGACACATTTCTAACTCCAAAATCATACAGACTCACAGTTTACGAAACTTGAATAATAACCACAACGAAAATAAAAAGTAAAAAATGCGCCAAAGTTTCTTCGGCGCAATCGAGTTTTCTGTACATCTGCTTCAGTGTAAAATCAAGGCCACCGAAAATACATCTCTCTTTCGGTGGTCTCAGTATAATGCTGTATGAGCCGCGGCACATGAAACTTGAACCACTGCCCGGTGGTTGCCTATCCTATATCGTTGCCAGAAGCACGATTATGGCTAAGTTTAACCTTAAATCAAAGAGAAACACCGAGGCTAGAGAGCTGCAATTGGGTATGTTTGATGACTGTAGGATGGATGATTAACATACCCATTTCCAGCCCTCTAGCATCAGTAGTTTTTAAGATCTAAGTGCGGACAGAAAAAAGTACGGACAGAAAAGAGTGGGGACAGAAAAAAGTACGGACAGAAAAAAGTGCGGACAGAAAAAAGTACGGACAGAAAAGAGTGGGGACAGAAAAAAGTACGGACAGAAAAAAGCGCGACACGAAAAAAGTGGCGGACAGAAAAAAGTACGGACAGAAAAGAGTGCGGACAGAAAAAAGTGCGGACAGAAAAAAGTGCGGACAGAAAAAAGTACGATCAGAAAAAAATGCGGACAGAAAAAAGTACGGACAGAAAAAAGTACGGACAGAAAAAAGTGCGGACAGAAAAAAGTGCGGACAGAAAAAAATACGGACAGAAAAGAGTGGGGACAGAAAAAAGTACGGACAGAAAAGAGTGCGGACAGAAAAAAGTGCGGACAGAAAAAAGTGCGGACAGAAAAGAGTGCGGACAGAAAAAAGTGCGGACAGAAAAGAGTGCGGACAGAAAAAAGTACGGACAGAAAAAAGTGCGGACAGAAAAGAGTGGGGACAGAAAAAAGTACGGACAGAAAAAAAGTGCGGCACAGAGTGCGGACAGAAAAAGTACGGACAGAGATGCGGACAGAAAAAAGTGCGGACAGAAAAAAGTACGGACAGAAAAGAGTGCGGACAGAAAAAAGTGCGGACAGAAAAAAGTGCGGACAGAAAAAAGTACGATCAGAAAAAAATGCGGACAGAAAAAAGTACGGACAGAAAAAAGTACGGACAGAAAAAAGTGCGGACAGAAAAAAGTGCGGACAGAAAAAAGTACGGACAGAAAAGAGTGGGGACAGAAAAAAGTACGGACAGAAAAAAGTGCGGACAGAAAAAAGTACGGACAGAAAAAAGTGCGGACAGAAAAAAGTGCGGACAGAAAAAAGTACGGACAGAAAAAAGTACGGACAGAAAAAAATGCGGACAGAAAAAAGTACGGACAGAAAAAAGTACGGACAGAAAAAAGTGCGGACAGAAAAGAGTGGGGACAGAAAAAAGTACGGACAGAAAAAAGTGCGGACAGAAAAAAGTGCGGACAGAAAAAAGTACGGACAGAAAAGAGTGCGGACAGAAAAAAGTGCGGACAGAAAAAGTGCGGACAGAAAAAAGTACGATCAGAAAAAAATGCGGACAGAAAAAAGTACGGACAGAAAAAAGTACGGACAGAAAAAAGTGCGGACAGAAAAAAGTGCGGACAGAAAAAAGTACGGACAGAAAAGAGTGGGGACAGAAAAAAAGTACGGACAGAAAAAAGTGCGGACAGAAAAAAGTACGGACAGAAAAAATTACGGACAGAAAAAGTGCGGACAGAAAAAAGTACGGACAGAAAAAAGTGCGGACAGAAAAATGTACGGACAGAAAAAAGTGCGGACAGAAAAAAAGTACGGACAGAAAAAAAGTTGCGGACAGAAAAAGTACGGACAGAAAAAGTGCGGACAGAAAAAAGTACGGACAGAAAAAAGTGCGGACAGAAAAAAGTACGGACAGAAAAAAGTGCGGACAGAAAAAAGTACGGACAGAAAAAAGTGCGGACAGAAAAAAGTACGGACAGAAAAAAATGCGGACAGAAAAAACAGACAAAGCCGGCGCAATAATTTTCTTTCATAGAAAACTACTAAAATAACGCAAAACTGAAAATATACAATACGGTATTTTTCGATAGAGAGAAATCTACAAATCAAACTACAGTATTCAATCAACAAATACCCCTACCTCTAGGCACCAATTTACTTAAAAGGAACCATTGTACTTCAGTCTATTAATCCTAACATCTGTTTCAAAGAAAACTGTATATTACGGAGAGTTCAAGTTTATTTCTTTTGTACAGATATGCAATATGAATTATTGGAGCTAAGTGATGTTGATAAAACTGATTCCATTTGGGGATGTTTCAAAATTGAAGTAAGGTGATATTTAGTTGTTTTATCATTACGATTAACTGTTTTTGTTGTTGCTGTTGTGACTGAATAGTGGGCACAGTTGTTTATCAATATTACTAACATAGCCGTTGTTGTTGTTGGTGGTGACTGAATAGTAGGTATAGTATTTTTATCATTATGATTAAAAGTTGTTGTTGATTTTGTTGTTGGTGACTGAATAGTGGGTACATAGTTGTTTATCATTATTATTAACAGTTTTTCGTTGTTGTTGTTGGTGACTGAATAGTGGGTACTTAATTATTCATAAATATCATTAACACTTTTTGTTATTGTTGTTGCTGGTGATTGAATGGTTGGTATTTAGTTGTTTATCTTTATTATTAACACTTTTTGTTGTTGTTGTTGTTGTTGGTGGTGGTGGTGGTGACTGAATACTGAGTACTTAATTACTTATCAATACCATTAACACTTTTTGTTGTTGTTGTTGTTGCTGGTGATTGAATGGTTGGTACTTAGTTGTTTATCATTATCATTAACAGTTTTTGTTGTTGTTGCTGTTGTTGGTGATTGAATAGTGGGTACCTAGGCGTTTATCATTCATTGCCATTGTTCTTTTTGTTGATGTTGCCTGAATTGAATAAGTGAACTGAACCAGAGAAATTAATGGGGATTATCAAAGTTGTTGTGACCTTCGTAAATAGAATAAATATAATCAATCAGTGAACACCTCCAAAAATTTTATACAGAAGTCAACACTCAAGCCAGCGAATGACCCCAAGAAGATTTTAATAATAATAAATAATAATAATAATAATAATAATAATAATAATCATAATAATAATAATAATACTGTTAAAAACAAAACGAATGGCAGAATTAAGCGAGGTCATTATATATTAATTTTTCTACTTTCCTTCCAATTCGCTTCTCAGCTCAGCGATGTTTTTCTGAGAAACTGGCCAATATTCATAGGGGAGGGGAATTTCATTTTTTTTTTTCAATTCCCAATATGAATATTGGCCAGTTACTCAGAAACATCGCTGAGCCTGAGAAAGCGAATTGGAGGAAGAAAAAATAGAAAAAACAATATACACAAAATGAACTCTCTTAATTTTGCCTTTTCTTTTTAATAGCGTTTGCCTAAAAAGAGGGTCCTTCACCAAAACTAATAATAATAATAATAATAATAATAATAATAATAATTAATAATAGAAAAGACAATTAATTTTAAACTTGACGATCACAGCTGTTACGACCTTCGTAAATATTCAGTCAGTCAGCCCCTCCCCCACCCAAACAAAAATAAATAGATAAATAAATAAATACATTAATAAAATCAAAGCCATTTAAAACGAAAATCAAAATGATTACCAGAAAACACCTGGCGGAAAAAAAAAAAAAAAAAAAAAAAAGAGCAAACAACCGTTCATGTTTTAACAAACCCGGATGTTACCAACATCGAAAGCAATTTCTGTACAAAAACAAATAAACAATCAAAAAAACAAAAACATAAAAAAAAAAAAAAAAAAAAAAAGTCGCTGAATTCACTGCCGACATGACATTTCTTTCGGGAACATTCCGAACCCCGTCTCTCCTCAATTCTATTTCTTGAGTGCCAGATTTTCAATATTTCACGTCCATCAATTTTTCACGGCCTCTTTCTCTTGCGAGTTGGGACTTATGTCTCTTTGATGGGTTTCGCTTTATTCTCGCGAACAGAAGCAGCCGTATTTGATAGTATACTTTAGATGGCAGACGTAGAGTGTGGTGATATATATATATATATATATATGGTGTGTGTGTGTGTGTGTGTGTGTGTGTGTGTGTGGTGTGTGTGTGTACAGTATTATGCATGTATATTATATATATATATATATATATATATATATATATATATATATATATATATATATATATATACAGAGAGAGAGAGAGAGAAAGAAGCGGGTGATAATAGATGCGGTTGCAGAAATGTTAATATCAACCATTGCCAACGATAATAATATTACCAGATACCGTGCGTTAACAATAAAGACGCTCTACATCTAAATACAATTCTAAATGACTGAATATCAAAATGAATACTTAACAAATACGCAAGTGTGCTAAAGTGCATGAATAAACTACACAAGGAAAAAAAGAGCTTAGTGACAGAATACACATCTGCCGTCATTTTGCGCGCATTACACTGCATTACAAGATGTAAGGTAGAATTTTCATTAAGAAAATATAAGAAAATGTAACAGATGATGGAAGGGACGGTAAGGAAAGACCAGTAGAGTTTGGACATATAGTTTTCGATCAATTGTCTCTTAAGAAACATCAAGCAATATCAAGCACGAAGTTCGTGAGTGAAGGCAAAAAGCATTACGTCATATAAGCTTATTATTATTATTATTATTATTATTATTATTATTATTATTATTATTATTATTATTGCTAAAATAGTTTAACCAGACCACTGGGACCAAATAGGTCATTTGGTGATGTATGAACGAAAATTATACATTTAAAATATATATAAAAAAATGCACAAGGCATATGCTTTCACAATGGAATACACGAGCACGTCAAATGCATTCACTCAGTCTTTCACACATATAAAATAAATAAAATAAAATAAAAAATAAAAGGGTATATTAAAATTTGGAAAACGCCATAACGAAATATACATTACATATAACTACTTACAAAGTATATTTGCTCTACAGTTGCGCAAAGGTGTAGCGTTGCAAATAAATATACTGTAATCTGAATATTATTATCGATTATACAAATGACCAATAAGAATGCTGATTATTATAATCAAAAATGTTCATCAGCGGCTCATTATTCACCAACCCCCTTCATCATAATCATCATCATCATCATCTCATCCTAATTACTGAATATTAGCTGGAATTATTAATTAGAATGTCATTAATTTCCCACGGCCTAATGACCTTTGGGAATGAAGTCAGGGGAGAAATAATCCATTATTAATATTTTTCGTTTTTTTTTTTCTGTAAAAGAAAACTATTGCGCCGGTTTCGTCCATCCGTCCTCAGATCTAAAAACCTACCGAGGCTAGAGGGCTGCAAATTGGTATTTTGATCATACACCCTCCGATCATCAAACGTACCAAATTGCAACCCTCTAGCCTCAGTAGCTTTTATTTTATTGAAGGCTAAAGTTAGCCATGGATCGTGCATCTGGCAGCGCTTTCCGGAGCGATGGGACGCACCCTTACTCTACCAGACGCTCCTTACTGACCATTTAACAGACGTTCTCAAGAAAAAAAAAATTATGTGGTTTATGTAATAATGGCCCACACGGTTTTTTTTTTTTTTTTTTTTTTTTTTTTTTTTTTTTTTTTTTTTTTTTAAATGTGTGTGCGTGTTCTCACTCTACATTGATCTAAAACATACTATTCTCTACTCACTGATATCTTATTCACTTTGTTGTCAGTTTTGTTTTCAATGGATTTCTTCAAGTAAATCATTTCCCAAAGTACAGGTGTGACCAACGATGCTACTAGAGGATGTCTTTTAGAAAGCTGAATAAAGGATAGGTCTCTACTGAAGGAGACATTCACACAAAGGTGTTCTGAGTCAGTTGATCTGAGAATCGAAACAGATGCTTTAGAGCAGTGGTTTCCGAAATTGGGGTACGCGGACCCCTGGTGGTCCAGGAGAAGGCCCTAAGGGGTCCACGACACAATGAGAAAATTACTATTTTTTTCATCTCCAGAAAAAATATGTACAATATACAAAATATATATACAATTTTATATATTTACTTATACGTTGTGCAGGAATATGAAATATTAAATGTACTACGTTGTACTGGGTATCCCGGTATAGGGCAATGATAGCTTTTGATTGGCTGGGGCCCTTGGTATGGTCATTGGAAAAATACCCCTCAAATTACAAGGATTTATCTTGTAAGAGTCCCCCTCTCAAGGAAGTCTTGTGAATCTATAGCTGTTCTAGCAATATTAGTTTTATGTAGGTTTTTATTTCTTTTTAACGGTTTTCCTTTCATCTGGTTTAAAGCGAGACAAAAATTATCTGATGTTCATTCGTGGTGTTATTTATTAACTAATGTTTCTTATAGCCATCTACTACACCTGGTTCTTGAAACTCAAGCTATGACAAAACGTTGCTTGGTTTAGAATTCAGTAGTCTTCAACCTTTATGAGGCCATGGCCTGCTTTAGATATCTCCAAATACCCATGGCCCACTACTTCAGATTTAGAATAGGAATTGATAAGTTCAAAATTAAACGTATAGTTCCTGGAAATGGAATTTTATTACATGTTATTACCATAAATTAAAAATGTTGATATATGTAAATTTTTATATATATTGTTTATTCAACTTTAAATTCTACATTTTTTTTTTTTTTTGTCTGTGGCCCACCTGGTAATCAGCCCATGGCCCACAGGTTGAGGACCACTGGTTTAGATTAAGGTTATCCTAGGCTGGCCCGCAAATGTGGTAAGGTGTGAGATGGTTAAGGAGGTCACGTGTAGACCTAGGCACTCGTATAATTGAGTGAAATGACTAAAGAAATGTAGAGCGTGGTTTGGCCGTGAGGTGTTGATGCCTGTTCTGTATTATGACTGGCTGGTGGTGCCCCTTGAAGTAGCTGCCATCCTGTGGACCTTCTTGACTTCTGATTGGTTGGTGATGCTGGTATAATGCTTGTGTAGGTCGAGCCTGGTGTTGAAGCTTTTAGGAGAGACTTGGTGATGCTGGTCTAACGCTGGTGTAGGTCGAGTTTGGTGTAGAATCTTTTGGGAGGAGGGACTTGGTGATGCTGGTATAACATTGGTGTAGGTCGAGTTTGGTGTAGAATCTTTTGGGAGGAGGGACTTGGTGATGCTGGTCTAACGCTGGTGTAGGTCTGTCTGGTGTCGAATCTTTGGGGAGGAGAGACTTGTTGATGCTGGTATGACAATGGTGTAGGTCGAGCCTGGTGTTGAATATTTTAGGAGGAGGGTCTTGGTGCCCACGGGTATTACCAGGCGCCAAATGATGGTACAATTTCTTCTCTTCCTAACGATAGTGGGAAGGAATTCTGGCCCTGAAACCAACCCAGAGCCCAAGATAGACTCCCACAGGATGCAAAACGTCATCTACTTATACAAATACCTACAATAGCTGAGGGATGCTCTCAATCTTGAATCGGGATGACAGCAATACATCTCTCGAAGCGTTTGTCCTGTCACTCTTAAGAAGGTATCATGCCATATGTCTCACAAATGTTCCACGAGACACGCCTTGGCTCCACCGCCGGGTCGTTAAGTAACGCCGTTGATATAACAGACACGGTCCCGGATAAGCAATGCTTCCGACTCATGAAAACACTATAGATATATTACATGGGTTAAGCTTGTGTGTGTGTGTGTGTGTGTGAGGTGACTTCCGTAACATCAACGGCATTATCACGGTCCCTGGCGGTTGGTTGAGTCTAGGCGTATACGTCAACAAGGGGAATATTGGTTACGTATAGTACGACACCATATGAGTGACAAGACAAAACGTTTCGAGATACGCTGTTGTCCCGATAGAAGACTGAGGGAATCCCTCAGCTGGGTATCTGAAACAGCTTATATGACGCTGTGGCTGTGCTTCCTAAGGGTGCCTGCTTGGGGCTTTCGATAATTATTCAGAAACAAGTTACCCGTTTTCCCGATTTTGTCACAGCTGATGAGAGCTATCTGGTAGCTCGGAGAAGTTAATGTGACGTTCTGAGGCACTCTGCAACAAAATATATTAAAAAAAGCTCCGGCTTAGAGAAATAAGCTCTTTAGATAAATAAAATACGTATTTATTACCGAATTACTCCTTGAATACGAATCTGAAGTTGAAAACTCGGAGGAACTGGGCAATAAAACATATTAATAAGAGCCGGGACTTAGGAGAGATGTAATATGAATAATGAGCGAGGAACCAGTAGGGAGGAGGGAGGACTGAATGATTGCGATGATTTAGCAAAAATTGATGCGATAGGTTCGTTCACATATTGTGAAGATTCTAATTTATTTTCTTATTATACAAATACGTCTTGCTGGTCATTGAGTGTGTGTGTGTGCGCGCGCATGTATGTATGTATGTATGTATTATATATACATAATAAATATACATATAAATAGACATACATGGACGTGTTGCAATAACTTACAATTTTCAAATGGGATTATTTACGCTAAACTAATGCCACAACCACATCTACAAATACTTCATTGAGAAAAATTTCCTGGAATTCACCGAACAAAAAAATGTCAGCCAATTCTTATAATAAAAGGCACAAGAAACATCATAGAAATAAGTAGTGACGAGTAGCCATACTCCTGAATATTCTAGTATCTAATTTACGAGAAATATACTTTCTCAAACCCAAACGGTTCGAGACCCCAGTCTTGAGACATCACTGAATAAATGAAAAATAAGGTTTATTAGAATTAAATAAATTATTCTAAGTTAACAAACTTAAAGCTAGTTACTATCTTATCGCGTAACCAAACTTGAGGCTGAAATCACTGAAAATTACAGATAAACGAAAAGTACTTTAAATATACTTGAGTATATTTAAAGGAACTTGCGTATCCTTCTTCAGGTACTGTTCAATATCTCTGAGACACCAATTAACCAGTGTAGTTTTTAAAGTAGTGACAAGAGAATTGTCGCGCATTATGAAGTACCCTAAGTCACACGACAACGAACAGGCACGACCTTCATTTTTGCCAAGGGTAATAAAAAAAAAATAATAATAATTTAAGCTATTCGTGCAAAGTTCGGTGGCAATGTACTGGTGTTGTCAATCGTTATGTGCTTGTGACATCTGTAAGTTTAATGGTCAAGACGTGAAACATTCACAAAAAATGCATAAAAACTTTATATATGTATATACGTATGCATATTATATATAATATATACATATAATATTATATATATCATATATTAAATATATATACTATATATATATATAATATACATAATATATATATATATATAATAAAATATATATATATATATATATATATATATATATATATATATATATATTAAATAGATACGTATATTCACGCCATGAATGAACACTCTCGAATGGAGCCATGTAATCAAGATCAAAGCGTGAGAAACGCAAGATTCCTATCCTATGAAATGATTCGCTGGGTTACCAATGAACATTATTCTTACAGCAAATCTGATATCGCAATCTGACATATAAAAAAAATCAGGGAGATTTAAAAAAAAAATTATGTCAGAGCCCAATTACTGGTTACGACGAGTGCAAGACTCCCAGTTTTCGACGATGAGAAATTTTTTGTGAGACGATATTACTTGATATTAGTATGCAGACTGAAATTTATACTGATTATTATCCACTTCACACGTAAGATGTACTAGCAGCTACTGAGGAAATGAATTTAAAATCTAGCAGCAGATGGTATACAGTGAGATTTTTCAAGTTTGCGATCATGTGCGGACATGAAATGCACGGAAAAGAGCGCGCACACACAATTACACATAAAAAATTATTACTATGCACTAAATCTAAAGTAAAAAAGGGGGAAAGATAAAAAAAAAATCATAGATATATATAAAATATCTACAAAATTAAAAAATTAATAATAACCTTTTCGAGAGCAGAGAAAAGAAGGAATGACAGCGAAAACGGCCATACACGCCCAAAGAAACTCAGGCCTGAGATAGAGGCGCGGCAGGATATATATATATATATATATATATATATATATATATATATATATATATATATATTATATATATATATATATGTGTGTGTGTGTGTGTGTGTGTGTGTGTCTTCATTCACTCTTTGTATGCATGCACAGAACAACTGTGCAAGTGGATTAAAGCGCGATATATATATATAAATATATATATATATATATATATATATATATATATATATATATATGTGTGTGTGTGTGTGTGTGTGTGTGTGTGTGTGTGTGTGTGTGTGCATAATAGTTTCTCACTGATTTTTATATATACTTTCAAGCATCAAATCCACAATAACCCATTAATACAGCTTGATATAATATTATATAAGATTCATGAAAAAAATATTCGATACGTGTATATACACATTCACTGATGAATAAGGATTACATTTCATAAAGGACGCGCATTTCCAGCCAGTAAACATCCATGTAAGACATTATTATGGTAGATTCACATCAACTCTGTATTTGATGCCTAGGCCAGTCCCTTACGACTCTCCTGATTGGCTGTTGATAAGCCAATCACAGGGCTGGCAACTCTCAATCTCTCTCAAGAGTTCACATGGGTAAGATCTATTTTCCACCACTCCTGAGGGATACGTCTTTCAAAAGTATCCCTCAGGAGAGGTGGAACATACATCCTGCCTATGTGAACTCTCGGGAGAGACTGAGAGCTTCTCAGCCCTGTCATTGGCTTATCAACAGCTAATCAGGAGCGTCGTAAGGGACTGGCCTAGACATCAAATGCACGGTTGATGTGATTCTACTATAAAAAACGAAAGACAGCAGATAACTGATAAAATATCAGAAATGCTAATAAGAGACAATGCAACAAATATGAGACTGATTAATGAATAAACGAGAGATCTGGTAACCAACGCGACGCTCTGAAATATAAGAGTTCTATGAATAAACAGGAAAGAGAGAGAGAGAGAGAGAGTTCCATTAGCAAATAAAGGATCCATTAGATTAAAATCCACCGAACGTGAAACTCGCCTGTAAAAGAACGCTCAGGTAAAACTTCTCTTTTTAATTACTCCTTCATAATCAATATTCTCACGTGTGAGATGTGTGGGGGTTGGGGTGGGGTAGGGTAGGGGGCACGTCATGGGTGTGTCCGTGGGTGGGTAGGGGGGCGGGAGTAGAGAGAGAGGTAGAGAGAGAGAGAGAGAGAGAGAGAGAGAGCTGAAATCACACTTTAAACTCAACCAGATTAAGAGACTACTGCTGTGAGGGAGAAATATATATTATATATATATATATATATATATATATATATATATATATATATATATATATATATATATATATATATATATATAATTACATAAATGTATATTATGTATATATTAAAGTATATAATTTGTGCATGTATCTATGTACGTATATGCTTGTATATTTCAGTCACCTGATCAGTCAGTTTCTGCAACCTCCCACAGTGATGCATAGGACCTCGATGAATCTTCACCACAAATGCTTACCAGGTGTCACTTCCTAGGTCGTACCAAAATTCACCTTATTTGACCAACGTGCCGTTTCCCCCTCACATCAACTGCCTTCGGTGAAGAGGAAACTAACAATCAACTGGCACTATCCTATCCATTAAGTTTAATCATGGTTGAATCCCAGTACAGAAGAGGTCAAAATTGTCAGCCTATTCATTATACCTGCACAGAAGGCTACCCAGCACAAACTCTTTGGCTCTAATTGGATCCTCAGGCCCTGCAGAACCCACACACCTTTTCCATATATCAATCCAACACTTTAAGTTCCCTCTTCTAATTCTAAAAAATTTTCCTCAACTTAAGGTCGTCCAGTGCTTTCACATGATCAACCTATACATATGACTAACTTCCAAACAAATGACTACTAGCCTCTGTAACAGAAAAAAAATAGATGGTTTTGCTCATTTTATTTCAAATTCGTTATTGCGTCGCTTGTGCCACTGATTGTTAGTTTCCTCTTCACCGAAGGCAGTTGATGTGAGGGGGAAATGGCATGTTGGCCAAATAAGGTGAATTTTGGGATGACCTAGAGGAACTGACACCTGGTAGGCATTTGTGGTGAAGATTCATTGAGGTCCTATGCATGATTGTGGGATGTCGCAGCAACTGACTGATCAGATGACTGAAATAAACAAGCATATACGTCACACGTGCATAGGTACATATTTGCCCAAAGTTGGTGTTTCTTCTCAATCCGAACCAAGTCAACGATACTAAGATAAACGAAGAGATTTTACTTAATCAAATCAGTGGACCACTGATTTAATAACCGTTAATTAACTTTAATTATATATTGATACTGGACACACTTTACAGTATATAACTTTTACATAAGCAAAGTGTATTTAACAGAGATGAAAAACAAAACCAGCTACGAGTCTGACTGTCGTTAATCTGATTCCTGCTCAGGGTGAACTCTCTGCTAATTCTCTCTGTTATATTTATAAATTAAATTGGGACTCTTCTTTCAGAGAACTTATTAATGAACCCTTCTGCTCTTCCCACTAGTGAATAAACCCATAAATACTTTCTCTCTCCAGGTTCTTGAACACCTGCCACTACAGGTGTGAAAATGCTAAGGGTATTGCAAATAGGATTACCATGAGGCAACGAGACCCCAGTAGACTAATGAGCCTTGCCTGACAGATAGGGCCTGTAAGCACGTAAGCTCCCTTTCTGGATGTAGGACCAGCCTCCCCTAGGTCACAGGGGACATGACCCCAGGTCACAGGGGACATGAACTCACCAATGGCCTCTCAGCTGCTTGATGGTCCACCTACTTCAGGATCACCCAAAAGCCACAGACGACTATCTACCTGCATGAGAAGAAAACTCATAATTATCCGTGCAGTTCGAGGTCACAGCCCTTGCTCGCCAGCGCACCCTAATCTACTTATACAGCCCTTACATCCACATAGACTATGTCGCACCTGTGTGCGCCTGAGTAAGTGCACTTAACTTTAAACTGTTGATAGCCGCCGCTCACAGATGTCCGATCTATTTCGCTCAAAGTAAGCTGCTGTCCTGCTTACACCTGCCTTTTTATAGCCACACTTCTACCAATGAACCACTCCACGTTGTTGGAGTGATAGGCTTCTGTTCCGACCACTGGAACCTGGTATTAATTTGCTGGGGCACAATTTACGAATATCAATCAGGATTACTAGCCAATATAGCTCCTCATTGGACGAATCGGTTACATGCTCAACTACTGATCTCAGGGTCCGGATTCGATTCCCCCCTCTGCCAACAAGGATTCAGATGAATTTATTTCTAGTGATAGAAATTCATTTCTCTATGTGGTTCGGATGCCACAATAAGCTGTAGGTCCCATTGCTAAGTAACCAATTGGTTCCTAGCCACATAAATAAAATATCTAGTCCTTCGGTCCAGCCCTAGGAGAGCTGTAAATCAGCTCAGTGGTCTGGTTAAACTAAGATATACTTATCAGCCAATATGCCTCAGATGGAAAACTTTACAAAAAGAAGCACTTTGAGTATTATATTTTGAAAATTTCCTCTATTTGCGTGGAAAATAATTTTATAAAAATATGTTTTGTACATTAGATTTCTTTCTTAGCTAATGATTTAAAGACTGCATATCATTGTCAAGCAAACAGGCTACTAAATTACAATTATTGAGTCACAATGCTTAATTGTAAATTTATCTGACAAGTCAAATCTCATTTCTACCCCCAACAATTGTAGAAATGTTTGTGATTACTAACATCGTTGAACATTTATATATTTCAGTGTCTCTTTCAAGAGCAACAACAACATCAGGAATTTGCCAGGATTACAGAAGATACAGAAACCTCGACAGAACTTGAGCATGAGTCCTTCAGATCTCCAGATAATACACAAAGATTCTCATGCATCAATAGTGCTTGCTGATAAAGACTGTGCAGTCTTGCATCAAATGGTAATGTTACCTAAAGTAACGAGAGGAGATAATTGCGTTTGGCTCATGAACATCCTAAGGAAGATACTTTGACAAAAGTAAGAAATGGAAGATCACATGAGAGTTCTACTGGCCGAGTTTCATTAGCAGATTGGTGAATACTGCTGTAATTGTCTTTCATGCCGTGTGACAGGGAAGATGGTCCTCCAAATATTCTGGCCATTATAGGACCCAGCCCCTCAACCCCCCCCCCCCCCCAAAAAAAAAAAAAAAAAATAAGGAATTCATATCGTCTGATGCTGACACGCTCGTCAACTTGCTTCCAAGCACTGATTTTGGTGCAAATTGCAACGGACAAGAATGAATCCTGTGCTGTAATGCACTCTGTTAGGGTGTCAAGGGTTGCTTAAGGAACTTCAAGCACACTTAGAGAATGGATTAGCTGTTCATTTCCATTAAGAATACAAGTAATATCCATTCACCATAAGACACGGTTTTTTTCTATTTCTAAGTTTTAAAAGGTTCCTCGTTGGACGAGTGGTTAATTAGCTCGTCTACCGATTCGGTAGCCCGAAGTACGATTCCCTGCTCTGCCAACGTGGAATCAGAGGAATTTATTTCTGGTGATTAAAAATGTATTTCTCGATATAAAGCGGTTCGGATCCACAGTAAGCTGTAAGTCCCGTTGCTAGTTAACCAATTGGTTCCTAGCCACGTCAAAATATCTAACCCTTCCGACCAGCCTTAGGAGAGCTGTTAAACAGCTCAGTGGTCTGGTTAAACTAAGATATACATAATATAAGTTTTTAAAGGTTTAAATATACGAGCAATCACAGATGTTAGCAACTATCAGTCTGAAAGTCATATAGTAAATTTTGGCTGAATACACAATATTAATTACACAATCTGATAAAGATATGATCAAAAACACATTAACGGCGATGCAAAGAAACATCATTAACTAACACTTCCAAGGACTCGGTCTGATCAAATACTTTTATTTGTAAATAAATAAAACTATTTTTAGGAGCGGGGAAAAAAAACCGATAAAGAATATCAATGAATCAAGTTCCATTTCAGCGAACAATAATGAAAGGATATCAGAGAATATAACTCTTTTCCTTTTTTTTTTTTTTTTTGTCATGCTCATTTTTGAACCATAATCAATAAACAACAACAACAGTGTCTGCTCAGCCTTGCATAGGGTGCTACCGGAAGTGGTAAACAATTCTTGCAATTTTCCGGTTTGGTCACAAGATAGTTGCTTTCTGAATGTTATTTTGTATGGCACTCTCTTTGTTCTTTGCCATTTCGCTGTCCAGCTTCTCCAGCTTTTAATAAATCTCATTTTAGAATGACTCCTGCCTGAATGGTTTAATTTTTTAAAAATATCTATGCATGAGTATATTTCCTCGATTGGATCGCATGTATACCAAAAATAGACATGTACAGTAAAATACTTTAATGTATTCTCATCATTTATGGTTGACTTTCTTTTGTTTTTCCTTGAGTATATTTTTATGCAATGTACACGATAATAATAATCATACTATAATGGGCGTAATGTCTGTCTGTCTGTCATTCAATCACGGCCAAACGGCTGGTCAGATGGGCATGAAACTTGGCAGGGTTATGGTGGGAACCCCTAAGATGGTTTGTAATGGGGTTTAATCCAACCTACCCCCACTCCTTTGTAGGGGGTGGGGGTGGGAAGGGATTCCCTGAAACGGAGCTGTTTCTGGCCGTGAAACGAGGCTGGTTATTCCCGTAGACTTAGTTACGTTGCGATTTTTCACACATAATTTCTGTACAACTTCCCCGGAGAAAGTCACGAATATTTCAGCTCGGACACAATAGAAAATGAAAATTATCATCAATATCCGCAAGATTTTTTTAATAACTTAATCCATCGGGACTGCCAGTGCACAAAATAACGTTGAAGAAGTACTGCCCGGTAATGTTGCTTCAGAATTTTGATCCTGCCAATGGACATTGCAATGGAACAAGGTACACCGTTATGGAGCTAAACTCCCACATCATCGAAGCAGTGATAGCAACGGGACCTCACACCGGCAAACGTCTGTTCGTCCCCCGGATTCCTCTGATGCCTTCGGACAACCAGTTTCCGTTCCAGTTACGGCGCAGGCAGTTTCCAATCAACCTGGCCTTCTCATTCACTGCAAACAAGTCGCAGGGCCAGACTTTGGATTGTGTTGGTGTGTTTCTGCCGTCACCCATGTTCACGCATGGCCAACTGTATGTGGCGATGAGCAGAGCAACTGACTCTGCCAACTTGAAATTAAGTTGTGGACAAACTGATAATATTGTGTACAAAGAGGTTCTGTAGTAGGTATGTATAAAAATCGCCCTTATTTTAATATTGCTGAACAAATAGTACATATAAATTTTTCACTTCTGCACCCGTATTTTATCACCCATCGTAGATGGGTCAGTTTGCTAGTAATAATAATAATAATAATAATAATATAAGGAAAGGTGACCCTCTTTCAAACAGGTATTATTGAAAGATATGGCTGCATCAGCTGCATTTAACTTGTAAATAGTCTTCTCTGTTTTTCTAATAACTACTTTCTCTCTGCTATTACCACTGGTGAGTATTGCGCCCGATATGATTCACCAGGAGGAGTCAATTTCAGGGATATTGTTGCATTAAAATGTGTTTATTACAGAAAGTAAATGAATAAATCAAGGTGTAAGTTAAGAATTCGACTAAATCTAACAGCTTTTCAATAATAATCTTACAATAAAGTGCGTTATGTCTGTCCGTCCGTCTGTCATTCAATCACGGCCAAACGGCTGGTCCGCTGGGCATGAAACTTGGCAGGGTTATAGTGGGGACCCTTAAGATGGTTTATAATGAGGTTTCATCCTAGCTCCACCACCCTACCTCCGAAGGGGGTGGGGGGTAAGAAGGGATTCCCTGAAACGGAGCTGGGTCTGCCCGTAAAACGGGGCTGGTTATGCCCGTGGATTGCTGGTAATAATAATAATAATGAAATCTGTTTAAAAGACTGGCACACCAGTGGAATTATTTAATACAAGATCTTTTCACTTCTCACTCTTCACTTTTCAGTGACAACTGAAAAAAAAATCTTGTATAAGGTCCAATCCACTGATACTGCCGCTCTTTTTAAAAGAACTTGCTTAAAAGAGGGTCTACTCCAATGCAAGCTCCCTTATTCTATATACTTTGGTCCAATGTTTCTTCCAGGAGAGGCGCGAGCCCTAGGGACAAATTGTAAATTCTCTAATTATTATATTCGTTATTCTCTTAACAAGAGTGTGGAACTAATATTCAGAAGTTTATGAAAAAATACAAAAGTTTCGCCTTATAACTTTAGTTTCCTATAGTCTATTACTCTAATTAGACACGTCGGGCTTACCATGTTTTGTAATTATTTACCTCCTTATCCCTCAAAACCTCTCTTTCTCTCTCTCTCTCTCTTATCTTTTTTTTCCTTTAAATCTGGGAGGAAATTTTGCTCATAGATGCAAGGGGGGCGTGGAGGGAAGGACCAACTCTCAGAGGGAGTGGTAATAAAAAGTTTAAGAATCACCGGTCTATAGCAGAGTCCAGCTAGCTTTGCAGCTAAGCCCCGCCCACTGCACGCTTGCGATTGGCGAGCTCTCGAAGCGGGAATGACGTCACACTAGTTAACAGTCCAAATGATTACCAGTACGGGTTTGACTCCGGTGATGTTCAGTTCTCTCTCTCTCTCTCTCTCTCTCTCTCTCTCTCTCTCTCTCTCTCTCTCTGTTGTTAGGAGAATATTCTAGCGCAGACTATATTAGTAAAGATCTCGATTATTTTTTATTAAAACAAATTACTAAATTTCAGTTAAGAAGAGTAGGCAGATAATTCTTTGCGACAGTATTTGATGAATAGATCTATGTTTATTCTGCAATGTTAGGATGCCATATGAAAATTTTTCGAAGACTCTACAAGCACCATAACAGCAACAACAAGAACAAGAATAACCGCTACAAAAACCACAATAAAACGGCTGAATATAAGATAGGCCTATAATCCAAACGTCGTAAGCAGGTAAACCGACAAAAAAACAAGACCAGGACCTTATAGGTCTATACGCCATACTTTATGATCCTATTATTTCCAAAGGACTTAATGTCCTTAAGAAAATTCACAGCAATTTATATCCAATATGAATAGTACAGTCTGTCACATTGTAACGTTTTTTTTTAAATAAATGTATCTTCTGGTTTATAAAGTGCAGTCACTGTTTGTCATTCCTCCGAATGTGTAAACGATTCCAATGAAATCGATTTTAAGACTATGCAAATGTTGTAAAATTTCCTGAAATCAATAAGAAATACCAGTCTGCACAGCTCTGAGAAAGTCTTTGTGTTTAAATTTAGAATGTTGAACACGCTTGACAATATCAGACGGCAATGGCCATTGTCCAGTGATTCAAGCGCACCGATTCGAACGCAGACATTCCCAGTGTCACCTCCGTATTCAGGTGAACCTCATTTACTAAACACAACATTGCAACAGAACACTTCTGACTTCATTCATATTTTCCTCTTTTTTACCATTTTTAGGGAGATGTGAATAATACAAAGTTTCACTTTGATAATAATCAGCACAGCGTATTTTAGTTCGGTAAAAACAACCACTGCAAAATAAATGAAGATGAGAAGAACCACAGATTAACCAACTTTTCGAAACTATTTCCAACCAATCAGCTTCAAGGAATGGTCGTGACGTAATCAGTAGGCGGGGCTTAGCCTCAAAGCTGACTGGTCTTTGCTTATAGTCCCTTCAAATATAATAATAATAATAATAACACTTTCAACAACTCACCCTCTCTTGATTTTCTCATGACGCAAAACAACTCTATTCCATCAGCGAACTAAAAAAAAAAAAAAAAAAAAAAAAAAAAAAAAAAAAATGAACCGACGAAACAAAATCGTCAAAAGCTAAAATTCAAAGCGAACGAAAAGTTTCGCAAAATCGCGCCTAAATGCGCCTGAATTCTACTACGTCTTCGGCCAAAACGACGAAAACATTTCATAATATTTCACTCGTCGACAAACTCTATATATCATATTTCACTCAGTTGCCAAGCTGATTTCCCGACGGAATACGGCGCCAAATAATTTCGCGAATTTTACGGCGTTTTTTATTAATCAGTGTTTCTGTGATGAGGGTTATAATCAGTTGGAAATGAATGCGTATACGCACATTCATACATCCACACTTACATACATATCCGAGGAAACATATTTGAATGGAGATATAAATGAAGAGAATATATTAACATACTCTACAATACACTACTATATTTGTTGTATGCATTTGGTTCACTGAAACGAAAGATATATAATCATGGGTAGATGTTTATTAATATTTTACACCATTAATATTCATGAAGGAAAACGACAGCCTCATTCAAAACCAGTCACAGATTCACACAGCAACTTCATACAAAAGTATATCTTACTTAAACCAGACCACTGAGCTGATTAACAGCTCTCCTAGGGCTGGCCCGAAGGATTTAAGATATTTTTTACGTGGCTAGGAACCAACTGGTTACCTAGCAACGGGACCTACTGCTTTATTGTGGGATCCGAACCACATTATATCGAGAAATGAATTTCCAATCATCAGAAATAAATCAATCTGATTCAACGTTGGGAGAGCGGGGAGTCGAACTCGCAACGAGCAAGTAAACCACTCGTCCAACGAGGAACTTCATACGTGACTCTATGGAGACTTATCAGCAGAATGGCGACCACAAATATAATATTCTGCGTACATTTTAGTACTTCTAGAATACCGATGCCCTTCAATTCTAACACTGCTAATCAAGCAGCCTTTCTCATTTTATTTCATTGTAACCGGAGGAAAACCTTGAGTAATGCGTACAGTGCACCGCGTGAGTTGTACTGACGGCGCTATAACACTCCCCCCCCCCCATCCCCCGGGGGATTCTAGGCGAACTAAAAATCATCCAAAATCGAAACAGAGCAAAAATAAATCAACGAAACGAATCCAAATATCTCACAAAAACTTACATCAAGAAACGTGGGATTATCCGCAAAACGAAACTGCATGAAAGCAATATCAACAAACAGACAAACTCTGCAAATTGGGCAAAAAATGAGACGGAATAAAAATCGGAGCGGCGGCAAAATGAGTCGGCAGTCACGCGCGCGAAGTTCACCTCGATAAAATCAGGTGTAATTTGGACCTGGAAGTAAATTAAGTAGCCAATTAGACACACACTAATTGACCTTTAATACTCTTTCATTTGGTTTCCAAAAACACCGAATCCTATTAGGGGAAAGAAATCGCGCCGGTAATTATATTGTGATGATAATAGCTTCGGATCCGAGGAATACTCGTATACTTTATCTGTGTATATGTATCTTCTATATGTATATGTATGTTCATATTATTATTTATATTGTGATGGATGATAGTTTCAGATTCTGGAGTACTTGTATACAAACACACAGACACACACACACACATATATATATATTTATATATATATATATATATATATATATATATATATATATATATATATATATATATGTGTGTGTGTGTGTGTGTGTGTGTACGTAAGTATGTATGTATTTATGTATATATATATTTATATTATGATGATGATAGTTCCGGATCCTGGAAATACTCATATTGATATTATGTATGTATGAAAGATATATATGATAGTGTGTGTATGTATGTATGTATGTATGTATGTATGTATGTATGTATGAATGTATTTATACTTATATTGTATGATTACTTAGTTCCGGATCCTGTGGTATTCGCCATATTTTAATGAAGTTCACGTGCATCTACCGTGATTTTTAGAAGCATATATTATATATAATATATATATAATATTATATATATAATTATATTATAATATATATTATTTTCTTTCGTTGGAATATCCAGACTCTAAATTGGACGTCTTGAAGTGCTGTAACGCAACGGAAGAGGATATGCCCACCAAAGCTGCGTACATCTGGGTTAAATCTTATGTGCCAGTCAGATTGAATGAAACAACAGACTTTGAAAGACGGGTGAGAACGAAATGGGTTACAACGAGACCCGCGAACACCATACGGTGAGTGACTGGGTGGCAAAACGTACCAGCCTAAAAAGGAAATTTACGCAAAATATAAATCCCTTTAAAAACAGCATACAATAAATCTTGGAATCTTTTACTTAACGATAAAGTACTGACCCGCAAGTATGTAACGTATACTTTCTTTACTTAACTAGGTAACGCTATTCATGCATATTTATTAGTTCATTCACTATTCAATCGTACATCAGTCCTGTGATATTGAAGTTCCTTGTTGGACGAGTGGTTTACGTGCTCGCCTACCGATGCGGTAGTCGACAATTCGATTCCTCGCTCTGCCAACGTGGAAACAGAGGCATTAGTTTCTGGTGATTAGTAATTCATTCCTCGATATAATGTGATTCGGATCTCACGATAAGCTGTAGGTCCCGCGTTGCTGGGTAACCAATTGGTTGCTAGCCACGTGAAAATATCTGGTTAAACTAATACTTCTTTAGTTGTTACATTGATGACGGGTTTAGACATGTAGTATAATAAACTAAATTTACTTTTCTTTCGATCAATATCTGTCACAAATTTTTACAAACACACGCACACACTCACTCACACATGTGCATATGTACTGTAAATTAGCAGATAAATGTGCCATAAATAGCGCGTATTCATTTCAGTCTAAATGTTTGCTTTTGGCGCATCTTGATAAGGACTTTATTTTTTTTATTATATGTTATATTATTTTTTTATATTGTAAAACCTGAAAAACTACTTACATGTTCATATTTTTGTCGCATGAGAAGCAAAATATTGCATAAAACCTTCTAAAGGGTCAATTACCTTGATCTTAACTGGAAACACCTTTTACGAAAATTAAAAACCGAAGAGAATCAATGTCAGAGGGTTACAATCAACTAAGTAACGGTAAGACAACTATATTCTATTTTTTTCCATCTGTCCATCCACCTGTGGTGTTTTCGCATGGTAACACTGCGTCCCGGGCTTTAAATAGTTACTCTATGTGTAAGTTTTAGGTAAATAAAAGGATATCTGGGTGTACATTTGCAACTGAAAAGTGTTTTAATAATTTACAGTATGCGAATTACACCGTTAATATTCGAAATAAGGTTATTATTATTGTTGAATGTAAGCTGAATGTAACTATCTAAAGCCCGGGACGCAGTGTTACCATACGCAAACACCTCACGCTGGTGGACAGATGGAAAAAAACAGAGTATAGGTGAAAGTAAGACTACTGACTTTTCAGTTTTGAAATTAACCAAGTGATGGTAAACCAACCATATTAAAGTAAGGTAATTAACAGTTCGGAGTCTTGAAATTAACCAAGTGATGGTAAACCAACCATATTAAAGTAAGACAATTAACAGTTCGGAGTCTTGAAATTAACCAGGTAAAGGTAAACCAACCATATTAAGGTAAGACTACTGACAGTTCAGTCTTGAAATTAACCGAGTAATGGTAAATCAACCATATTAAGGTACGACTACTGACAAGTCAGTCTTTAAATCAACCAGGTAAAGGTAAGACAACACGAGTCTTTAAGCCTTAACCAAATAATTCATAATTTACGATTGAATTAGACTGCAGTATATGATGTGATCTCAAAATAAATGAATAAATAAAAAAAACACAAGAAAATTCTTTGTTTAGAATAATCTGTTCATATCGGGAATCCATTATAAGTCATTCGTGAATAAATCTAGTTCCTCGTGAATAAATAAAACTTACTCTGAATAATCAAACCCTTTGTGAAGAATAGACTTTTGCCAGAAGTAAATGGCTTTTATTAAATAATGAACTTTAGACTTTGATTGAATAATTCCTTAATGGGGCCATCAACTTGAAGTAGTCACATAAAAACCTTTGCAGAAAAAACAAGTGGAACTAATGGTTAACGATTTCTTCAAAAACAAATGAGTCCTTTATAAACAGAGAACCTAAAAGAGGCTTTGATTAATTGATTGATTGATTGACTGATTGTGTATTATATCTGGCGTGACAACATCTGGTAATTAACACCAAAATACATTAAATAGAAAAAATTAAATTTTTGATAAATTTCATATAAAAATATCTATAAATATATAATTTTCATATATATAAGTTCTTACATAAACAATCTATGTATAATTAAATTTGGTTGAGGAGGCCCGCCTCCCTCATAAAAATATACAACTGCTCTATATTACAATCCTTTCCAAGAATTGTAGCTAGGATAAAATTGTAGCCTAAAAGAGGCATTAAATGAGCTCTTTGTTGGTCATTAACTAAATTAATTCTTTGCCAATGACAAACTTGAAACAAATGAAATAAAATTATAACTTCCGCACAACTGTCATCAATTATTCCTCAGAAAACAACGGACTTCGACTAAGAATGAAAATTCTGCCCAAGTCATAATTCAAAATGAAAACACAGTAAACTTCAGCTGAATATGTATTCTTTGTGAACAATGAACTGAAACTAAGAAAAGATCATTTTTGTGAACAATGAACAGAAACCATGAACAGTGGAGTATTTATGACGAATGAACTGAAATCAAGAACAGACTAGTTTTTGTGAACAATTACCTGAAACTATACGAGTTTTTGTGAGCAATGAATTGAAATAAAGGACAGATAAGTATTTGTGAACAATTAACTGAAACTAAGAACATACGAGTTTTTGTGAACAATGGATTGAAATAAAGGACAGATGAGTATTTGTGAACAATTAACTGAAACTAAGAACATACGAGTTTTTGTAAACAATGGATTGAAATAAAGGACAGATGAGTATTTGTGATAAATTAACTGAAACTAAGTATAGACGGGTTTTTGTGAGCATGGAACTGAACCCAAGAACATACGAGTTTTTCGTAAACAATGAGCTTATACCAAGAACAGTCGAGTATTTATGAAGAAATGAACTGAAACCAAGAATAGACGGGTTTTTGTGAACAATGAGCTAAAACCAAAAACTTAAAGAGTTTTATTGAACAATGAACTAAAACTCTGAAACTATGAATAAGAGGCCTTCGAGAACAATGAACTATGACTAAGCTTGAATGAGTTCTCTGTGACTAACAAACTGGAGCCAAGCATGAACTAGTTGTTCATGAACAATACACGAACACGATGAATAAGAAAAAGTTTTACATGAAAAATGAACTGACACCTGGAACAAATGAGTTCTAGTGAACTAAAGAGCACCAATGGAAGAAAATCGCCCCCCTTTTCTGTATCTATACCATAATTTCCATACTTAACAGAAAACAGAAAATGATTTCCATACATAAAGTGAAATAGAAAACGGGCCCAAAACTTTTTTTTTTTATAATTCATCCCCAAACCCATCGGATGCTTTACTCTGTATCGCCATAGAGGTCCATCAATTCTTGATGAAACGCCCCCTTTCCCCTCCCATCCCCCCGGCCCCCCCCCCTCCACCGAAAACCTCCCCCCCCCCCCCTCCCCCTACACCAATGCCCTTTTCGCATATAAATGTCACGGCGACCTTTATGAAAGGTCATATGAATACTTACAAAAAAAAAAAAAAATGTTCCACCTGAATATTAACGTTTCGCTTTAATTTCATGGGAGTCAATACAATCTCCCAAAGTAAACATCCAGGGGGGCCCTGATACCCAATTCCAAGCCCCCCCCCATTCCCCTACCAGGAACCGCCACTCGCCTCCCCCCCTCCCCCTTTCTCCGCCATTTGCTTGTTTCGTGCGTGCACCAACGCTTGTCTCTCCTTGCTTCGCTCGTCTGTTTGTTTGTGTCTGGCAGGTTCTATGTTGTATGTGTGGTTGTGATTGTGAGTTTGTGGTTTGGTTGTGATTGTTTGGGACAGGAGGAGTGTCTCGTTACTATAATAATTATTATTATTTGGTTTTTGTTTATTGGCTTGGGGTTTTATTGTTTGATAACCGTAAGGTTGTGGGCGGCAATGGGGTATAATATTCATTATTATTATTTTATTATTATTATTATTATTATTATTATTATTAGTTAGTAGTAGTAGTAAAGTATTAGTAAGTAGTAGTAATAGTAAGTAGTAGTAGCTTTTCCTCCAAAATTTCTTTGAATTTCCCTCATCCCTGCCATGTTTCTTTTTTTCTTCCTTGTCTCCTCAGCAGATCACCTTGTCAGTGAGAAAATAATAAAGATAAAAATAAAAATAATAAAAAAGATTAATCCCAGTTTTTTTTCAACTTAAAACAACCTGGGTGTTGAATGGAATGGAATCTAACATTTATACCAAAGACCAAGCGCTGTGTCAGGAGAGGCTGTAGAGGAAGATGGGAGAAAAAGAATATGAACGGAGTTACAGTAAAATAAATGGAATAGGTTGCAGCTACGGGCCGATGGGACGCCTTAACCTGAAGGGTTCTCATACACGATACGTGGGCAAGTATGGTTTTGGCAACGAACCACTTAAAGATCGGCCGGACAGTGACGTCACGCGGGCTCATCGCAGGCAGGATAACTGACACTGATACATAATTAGGTTACTGGTAGACTACAATCAACTGAAACGATCAATGCAAAGACGAAGAAGGATGGTCGAACGTTCTGTTGTACTGACCAGCCAGTAGTGACTATGTCCTGCCTGTGATGAGCCCGCGTCACGTCATTGTCTGGGCGACCTGTCTTAGTTGGTTTTGGTGATCAGTGGCGAGGTATGGTATCAAAGCAGGCCAATGTTCAGCTCACTCGTAGCTGCCCAGGAAGTGTAGAGGGTGGTTCAGAGTTTCTGTCTACACGAGCAGTTTCCGAGCACAGTTTCGGTATGCTACGAATCCATACTTGACCAAGTATCTGTATATTTTATTTGATTTATACAGATTTTTGGCATTATGCCAAGCACTGGGTCAACTAATGCCATTCAGCGCTGAAACGGAAAATGACAGTCAAAGGTTAGAAAGGTGTAACGGGAGGAACAGTTGCACAATAAAACAGTTGTTAGGAGAGGATGGACAGTAAGATGGAAGAAAGAGAATATAAACGGAGGTTTAGTAAAAGGAATGAAAGTAGTTCCAGCTAGGGGCCGAAGGCACGCTGCAGCACTGACTGCCCTACCCCCGCTCTACTGGGCTATCGTAGATTCACATCAACCGTGCATTTGCTGTCCAGGCCAGTCCCTTACGACGCTCCTGATTGGCTTGTTGATAAGCTAGTCACAGGGCTGGAAACTCTCAGTCTCTCTACTGAGAGATACATCTTTCAAAAGTACCCCTCAGGGGAGGTGGAACATACATCCTGCCTATGTGAACTCTCGAGAGAGACTGGAAACTCTTGAGAGTTTCCAGCCCTGTCATTGGCTTATCAAGAGCGAATCAGGAGCGTCGTAAGGGACTGGCCTAGACATCAAATGCAACGGTTGATGTGAATTTACTATAGTAGGTATTTAAGCTTTCTAGTGGTTATGATTAAATCCTAGATTATAACCATTGTTCTCTACTTCTATGGGAATTTATTTAAGCTGGACCCATCCCCAAGCAGCGTTAATGATCATTAAGCATTTTAGGCTCTCTGGCGACGCAGGGAGACCAAATCGGGGCAAAAAATAATAATATATATATATATATATATATATATATATATATATATATATATATAAGACGAATACTACAGGACAATGATAGCAGAAATCCAAGCGCCTTCGTCTTTACTAAGACAATGCCTTAGTAAAATCGAAAGTGCTTGGATTTCTCCCTATCATTTTCCTGTGGTATTCGTTTATTTAATGGAGTCACGTGCATCTACTGTGATTTTTTAATGATTTTTTAAGCATATATATATATATATATATATATATATATATATATATATATATATATATATATATATATATGTGTGTGTGTGTGTGTGTTGTGTGTGTGTGTGTGTGTGTATTTCAGTCTCGCTTCATGATAATGTTAACGATTATATCCTAAAACTTAACGTTTTCAATATATTTTCAAAATCGCGATTTTAATCTATTCTTGCAGCACGAAAAGTGTGCGTATCATATTGATTCATCGATTATATCTTATTTTTATAATATTCAACGAGTATGCAGAGGAGGAGATCCTATCTTCATATACTGTACACCGTAACATCAGTATCATCATTTTCACCATTAATTCTATGTAGAATTTCACGTCATCTATTGAAATTTTTAAAAATTCTGACGGATGAGGATAGGTATATACTATATACAGTAAACACATTATTTATTATTATTATTTATT